>NC_084627.1:49936248-50146248 GCF_033978795.1 Nerophis ophidion | reverse complement strand
CAACTTTTAAATATTTTCCTAAAATTTAAAAATATAAACCTGAAATGTTCTTATCGTCTTAAAATGCTGATTTTCAAACAAAAATATATATTTTTCTTAAAACTCTGAATTAAGAAATAACATTACATTTAATTATTGTCTTATAGTGAGGAATTATAAAAATCATTTATATTGCATTCTTGAAATATTGAATCACAAAAACCACAACACATGTATTTTGTTCTTACAATTCTGTATTAAGAACTGTAAGAATAATTATGTATAAGTTATCACACAACTCTTATGCTCAAAGACTGTTGTTATAGTTGTTATCTATTGTGCTCAAGTTGTACTTTTCTATTTGTGTAAAGGCACACAACTTGTTATCTTCCACTGCAAATTGTCTCGCGGCCGCAGTTTTTGTCTTCCAGCCCGCTCAAACAGCCAAGGACGGACTTCAAGTACCACAACGAAGATAAGACGACAACACGTAGACAAAGAGGAGCCAGGGCGAAATCTTGAGCATTTGCAATCTGAACAATCCCGTATTGTGATACTGGGGCTGCTTGCCTAATCTGTGTCCCCTCCCCCTAGAAGCAGCCTCAGTGATGTTAACTAGGGAACTCCTGAATAAATAGAGGAGCACATGGGACTGCTCCTCAGAGCGTGGTGGGAGACTGTAACTGAGTGTGCAGCCCCAAATGTTTCTCCTCATGAGCAGAATTGAACTCTGTCTCTGCCTGATTGCTTGCTTCTTGTCTTGTTTAATAGATAGTTCTGTGTTTGACCCTGACAAGAACAAATATGAATTACATGTCATTATTGTCTTGAAATGCTGAATTCCCCAAAAATAATATATATTTTATTAAAATGATGACGTAAGAAAAAATATAATATCTAAGTATTTTCCCAAAGTGATATATTAGGAGAAAACATGTATTTTTCTAAAAAGGCCATATCAAGAACATGATCAATAAAATTGAATATTTTTTACACGCTTAATTAATTAAAAATATTACATTTAATTATTTTCTGAAAAGGCTGAATTAAAAAATAAGTATATAGGATAATCCTTCTTAGAACCCATCCATCCATCCATTTCCTACCGCTTATTCCCTTTTTGGGGTCGCGGGGGGCACTGGCGTCTATCTCAGCTACAATCGGGCGGAAGGCGGCATACACCCCCGGACAAGTGGCCACCTCATCGCAGGGCCAACACAGATACAGACAACATTCACACTCACGAACCGTTTTTAATAATACTATTTGGGATGCCCCGTGTTGCTCTCACAATGTTTAGCTGATTAATGTTTTTTAATTACATAGCTCAAAGGTTAGAAAAATATTATTATTTTTTTTTTTACAACTCTGTAAAAAAAATACAAATATATTCCACAACCCCAAACATGTCTTTTTCAAAGCCTGCAGTGAAGAGAAATGTTAGTGATGTGCAAAGACAATTCCAGTAAAAGTGGGAGATGCAATTTTTCTTTTCATTTGACTCACCCTGCAAGGGACAAGTGGTAGAAAATGGATGGATGGATAATCAAAAACATTTTCTTAAAACAATTAGTGTTTCAAATGAGTTGACTTCCATGTTGAACGGTGTGTTCTTAGTCATTAGTAAAGGACGAAATAATGAGTAGAAACTGCAGTTTTCCAATTGCAACACGTATAAAAATGTTGTCATTTTCCCTGCCTGTTGTCATCACCTCCAGCACTTCTCCCTCTCTCTCTCTCTGTGTTTCTATAGTAACCTTGGCCAAAATCCAAAGCGCCAGTAGGGCCCTCTGAAGGGCACTACACAGGGAAGATGAAAGATTTCCACCGGGCGACGGCAGCTTCCAGGCAACAGATAAATGTGATTTTCTTTTTAAAGGAGGACATGTTTGTGGTGTGCAAAGAAGCCACCGTCCCTCTCCTGGCGTCCAAATACCAACAAATCATAGCCCGCTTCTGTGTCGGCCATGTTTGCTTCCATGCGCCGCCGCCTCCACGCTGATGGTGTCATCCAGACTGGCAGCCACACAAAATGGAGAAAGGTTGTTAGAGTCCCCGATGGCGGCTGAGGATGACACTCCTTTTTTGCATCAAAAAGGGACCGTTTTGTATGAAAACCGAATACCTTTTTCCCAAAGAAAATAATATAAAACCTATTAATCCGATCTCAACACCCAACAATGACAGGGACAAGAATACCTATGAACTACTGTATTTTTTGGACTACAAGGCGCAAAACATTTTTATAAAAAGTAGAATGAGGTGAAATTGAACTAGAAAAAGTTGCAATGTTGACACAAAGCTGCCAATGCAGACTGTTTTGTTTTTTTGTCTATATTTATTTTTCTATTTTTGCCATTGCTCCCCAAAAAAAATTTTTAATTCAATGTTATAGTGAATTGAAGTGTGAAGTGAATTATATTTATATAGCATTTTTCTTTAGTGACTCAAAGCGCTTTACATAGTGAAAGCCAATATCTAAGTTACATTTAAAGCAGTGTGGGTGGCACTGGGAGCAGGTGGGTAAAGTGTCTTGCCCAAGGACACAACGGCAGTGACTAGGATGGCGGAAGCGGGAATCGAACCTGCAACCCTCAAGTTGCTGGCACCGCCACTCTACCAACCGAGCTATACCACCCTTGGAACCTTGAACCTATTCAAGGTTCCAATTATTTCAAATATTTCACTTTGAAATATTTTATGTGTAAAATAGTGCATATATTGTGTGGTTGTCTTTGACAAAAGAGCATAAAACAAACAAAATAAGAGTTCAAACATAAAATCCACAGATATATCTGAAGTTGATCTCGTATCTTAAGTGTTGAAAGTTTAAAAAAACTAATGCAAATGTATCACTTTATGAGTGAGGCACCTTTTGGATCCCAAATATGTTTATTGGGATTTTATTTATATTTTCAACGTGATTACTCAAAAATAATAATTAATTAAAATCACTGATGTCCTGCATCATTGAGCTTTTTGAGGCTCTAATTACTTCGGATCAATAATTGCTTTCTGAATGTTTTGGGCATCAGGGGAAATACTGCATATTTTAGTTGTATTATAAAAACAAAGTTGTCTTTGACAGAAAATGCATAACTGCTTTAAATGTCTCTCAGATATTGGGTTTCACTATGTAAAAGTGCTTTGAGTCACTAGAGAAAAGCGCTATATAAATATAATTCACTTCACTACTCTCTGTTTGAAAAGTACCGGTTGGTGATATATATATATATTTTTTTCAGGCGCGTTGTCGTACAAGCAGAGGAGCGTGTTCGGCAGCGCACAATCACTGAGTACTTCCAAGCAGACACGGTTTGTAGACATAAAAGGGAGAACGGACGCATTTTGGCTTGAAAACTAACGATAAAGATGAAGTTCCAACACTGAAACACCCTCAGGTGCTTTAAAACATGACTAAAATCCATCTGCAATCAGCAGTGTTTTAACTACTTCTAAATCACTAATCTTGGCCTCCGTGGTGACAAATAAAGGGAGTTTCTTACAAGTATCATCCCTGCAGGACGAAGAACAGCTAAACATGCTTCACTACACACCATAGCTCACCAGCGTCACAATTTAAACAAATGGGTGGATCTACACCTGACATCCACTGTAACGATACCAACTACAAGAGCGTATCAAGTCGATACTACTATGATTAAATCAATATTTGTCATGATCCATTGCCCAGATCATGTTTTGTTTAGTTTTGACTCCCTCAGTTCTGTTTTCAGCACCCTTGAGTTTGTGTGTTTTTGTTACCACGGGTGCTGACTAGTTCCACCTGCCTCTGATTAGTGTCCGGGACTAATCAGAGGCCTCCTTAATCCTGTTTTTTCGCCAGGCTCAGGCTGGCGTTGTTGTTTGCACCAAGCAACAGTGGCCACGTCTGCTATCTGCTTCCACGCAATACGTGACTGTGGAGGGAGGTGTGGCCAGTGCTGCCTGCAGGAGCAAAGGTCACTGCCCCTGTCCATGATGGTGAGGACACAGGACAGAACACCATTAGTGCTGATGGCGAGACACAGCCGGCAGGTGATTAGATTTCACAGGTGGTACGTGTTAATCTAATCATCTGTCGTCTTTAACAGTAAGCGTCCAGGAGCAGGCGGGAGGAGAGGATACGGACGTGACTGAAAAGTCGCATCCTGCTGGAGTAAAAAAACTTGTGAGAACAATCTATGTACATTAAAACTTGGTTAAAAACTTGTACGCTTGGCTCCGGCGCTGCGTCTACTTCCACAGTTACGTTAAGTATTTCTACGATCTTTTTACCGCCACCAAAATATCGGTATCGAGCCAACCCTGGTAGACACTGTATTTTATTATTATTATATGGTCTCATTCCTGATGCACGGAGGATGGAGGGCTGACAAATGTTTGCATCTTAAGTTAGGATAACGTCAGTGTTTCTGTTTGTTTCCTGAAAGATTCATAAGAGCCACGTCCACATGAATCATTCACTAAGGAAATGATTATCGTAAACATGAAGTGCCATCGCTGCCACCGTGTGCTGAAAAATGCATGCTTTTTAAGTCATAAATTATGGCGAGGCCCCCACACACACCAAAAAAAACCTCCTTTTCTGCTGATGACTTCCTCCTGATGTCTTGGAGAAGTGTGCAAACATGTTTCAGTGTCTAATTTCAATCACCAATCATATCAGAAACAAGGTTTTGACGATTGAGTTCGAATAGTCTTCTTCAGGAACTTGCCTCGAGAAAGTCGCGTCCACTTGGTGATGTCATTCATGCAAGAGATTGCTGGTCCGCCACATCTTCTTCTCCCTTCACTTTTACTTTTTGCGACTGTGGGGGGGGGCGTGGCCTGCAAGCCTGCCGAGTAACAGGGTGTGCAAGGACCGGCCTCGAAGACAGCGACAGCTGAGTGGATGGCCCAGGTGGACCTTGTTATCAAATCACCTGTCGCCTTTATTAGCAGCAGCCGGGGACGAGGCAGGTTGTTGGAGTTGGAGTTGGAGCCAGGGCGAGACACTCTGAGAGGAAAAAACATATATTGCGGAGAGCCATCAATGCAAGGAAATAAAAAGACTTAATTCAAACTATCTACCGGACTTCCCGAAGATGTGTTGGATAGGAGAACCCACACCAGAGGGAAAGCTCCACTAGCGAAGTTCTCCGTTCTCCGTGATGTTTTAGTTTTGGTGCCATGTCCGAAAATATTTCAGTTTTCTCAATTTTACTATATTTAGTAGTAATAAAACTTCGAATGGCCGTGACCTTGGATCCCTCTGGCAGTACTGCATTAAAAAAGCGACATCAGTGTGTAAATGATATCACCACATGGGCTCCAGGAACACTTCAATGTTCAGTCATTCCCAAACAAGGATGGGCCATAAGAAAATTGTTCAAGAATATTTCTCAACTAGCTAGAGCAAGGAATTTAGGGATTTCCCCATCTACGGTACGCAACATCATCAAAAGGTTCTGACAATCTGGAGAAATCACTGCACGTAAGTGGCAAGGCTGAAAGCCAAATGATATCAACACATGGGCTCAGGAACACTTAAAAAAAACACTGTCAGTAACTACAGACTGTCGCTACATCTGTAAGTGCCAGTTAAAACTCTACGATGCAAAGCCAAAGCCATTTATCAACAACACCCGGAAAGGCCGCCGGCTTCCCTGGGCCGAGCTCATCTAAGATGGACTGATGCAAAGTGGAAAAGTGTTCCATGGTCACATTTCAAATTGTTCTTTAGAAAATGTGGACGTCGTGTACTCCGGAAGAAAGAGAAAAACAACCCTCTGGATTGTTCTAGGCGCAGAGTTCAAAAGCCAGCATCTGTGGTGGTATGGGGGTGTATTAGTGCCCAAGACATGGGTAACTTACACATGTGTGATGGTATGGGGGTGTATTAGTGCCCAAGGCATGGGTAACTTACACATGTGTGATGGTATGGGGGTGTATTAGTGCCCAAGGCATGGGTAACTTACACATGTGTGATGGTATGGGGGTGCATTAGTGCCCAAGGCATGGGTAACTTACACATGTGTGATGGTATGGGGGTGTATTAGTGCCCAAGACATGGGTAACTTACACATGTGTGATGGTATGGGGGTGCATTAGTGCCCAAGGCATGGGTAACTTACACATGTGTGATGGTATGGGGGTGTATTAGTGCCCAAGACATGGGTAACTTACACATGTGTGATGGTATGGGGGTGTATTAGTGCCCAAGGCATGGGTAACTTACACATGTGTGATGGTATGGGGGTGTATTAATGCCCAAGACATGGGTAACTTACACATGTGTGATGGTATGGGGGTGTATTAGTGCCCAAGACATGGGTAACTTACACATGTGTGATGGTATGGGGGTGTATTAGTGCCCAAGACATGGGTAACTTACACATGTGTGATGGTATGGGGGTGTATTAGTGCCCAAGATATGGGTAACTTACACATGTGTGATGGTATGGGGGTGTATTAGTGCCCAAGGCATGGGTAACTTACACATGTGTGATGGTATGGGGGTGTATTAGTGCCCAAGGCATGGGTAACTTACACATGTGTGATGGTATGGGGGTGTATTAGTGCCCAAGACATGGGTAACTTACACATGTGTGATGGTATGGGGGTGTATTAGTGCCCAAGACATGGGTAACTTACACATGTGTGATGGTATGGGGGTGTATTAGTGCCCAAGACATGGGTAACTTACACGTGTGTGATGGTATGGGGGTGTATTAGTGCCCAAGACATGGGTAACTTACACATGTGTGATGGTATGGGGGTGTATTAGTGCCCAAGGCATGGGTAACTTACACATGTGTGATGGTATGGGGGTGTATTAGTGCCCAAGACATGGGTAACTTACACATCTGTGAAGGCACCATTAATGCTGAAAGGTACATACAGCTTTTGGAGCAACATATCTTGCCATCCTAGCAACATTATCATGGACGCCCCTGCTTATTTCAGCAAGACAATACCAAGCCACGTGTTACAACAGCATGGCTTCATAGTAAAAGAGTGTGGGTACTAGACTGGCCTGCCTGTAGTCCAGACCTGTCTCCCATTGAAAATTTGTGGTGCATTATGAAGCCTAAAATACCACAACTGAGACTTCAGACTGTTGAACAACTTAAGTTGTACATCAAGCAAGAACGGGAAAAAAATTCCACCTAAAAAACTTCAAATGTTGGTCTCCTCAGTTCCCAAACATTTCAGGAGAACGTCGGTTGCTCAATCAGTGCTTTGACGATCACTGACCATGTTGCGTTTATGGCCTCACCGAACAAACTGAGCAGACGTTGACTAAATGATGTCATCAGCAGGGACATTTAAGCAACGTTGGCCATATTAAATCATCTTGAAAACATTATGTTTCAGAGTTTATGTATTTTCCAGCTGAAAACTTGATTGTAAGTGCTGTTAATATAATATATTTATTATTATTGTCACGGCATAACGTTGTGTTAAAATAGGCAAAAGAGAAATGGGCGAAACTGCCCAAATAGGTTTGTATTCAAAAAAGGCTGTGATTGCTGCCAAAGTTGCATCAACAAAGTGTTGTGCAAAGGCTGTGAATACTTACGTACATGTGTTTGAATACATTTGGAAAAGAAAAAGAAAAAAAATCACATCGTCATTATGGGGTATTGTGTGTAGAATTTTGAGGACAAAAATTGATTCCAGACAAGAAAACACATTGAAGGAGGAGAAGGTGTGTCCAAACCTTTGGCCTGTACTGTATAATGCGAGAATAAACTTAATAAAAAACGTAATTTAGGTCATACTTGCCAATCCAACAAATACCCAGGATCCCTTGCAGCACTAACTCTTTTGGGACGCTATAATATAACCCCCATAGAATAGAACACATAGAATAACTGTAGGGAAGGGATCCATATGGCCCCATTCCTGGATGTATCTCATATGAGGGTAAGAAGAACAAAAATAATTTTGAAATGCAGTCTGCTGAAAATGGTGGAAAGCGACAATCTACTTAGGTGCGGATGCTGTGGTCCAAGTTGGAATTTCCACAAAACCCATTTTAGGCCCAAGCTGGGTTGTTTTTTTTTACATGCTTTTTTTATTTTTCTTTGCTATTTGGGCTTATTGGACCCTAATTAGGATCAAAAGTAAGACTCATCTTTTGATATGATGTACTTAGTCCATAAGTACACATAAGTGTACTTCATGTTAGGTGACATGCTAATTCTTGTTTTTCCAAATTCCATTGTATGTTATACTCTTCTGACACCACCAGATGGCAGTATAAGTGTCCACATAAGTGGCCATGAGACCCCAATTCAGTAGTGTACACCATTTTGGAAATTAGGGCTAAAAAGGTGCTGTCCACGCATGTGGCCACTAAGCCTTTAAAGGTTAAGCTATTCAACACTCTACTGCCGTCACATTACACTTGTGATGAATGAAGCCATATGAATATGATATATATATTTTTTTTTTATTTTGAGATTTGCGATGCAGTGAAGCGCGATGTATCGAGGGAAGTGCGTGCACGATCCTCTCGATGTAGACGAGGCCCCTCGCCTCCGGGCAAGCCGATCCTCTTACTGTAATACCTTGGCCTAATCTCAGAAGCATATCACAGTGAGCCCGGAGCGCCAGACACCAATAGCTTCTCACAAAATGGGATCTCGTCGAAACCGCTTAATCCTCTCGGGAACTGTAAACACGGCGAGTGTTATCTACGTCTGCCTGGAGAGCGGCCGTGTGATACTGATGCAGATTGGACACACACGAGAGAGATAGTCGCCATCAATTGAAATAAAAGTCACTTACTGTAACGCGGTTGTGTGATTTGTAATACTTGATGTCGTACATTTCAACACAAAGAGGGATTTCTTGAAGGAACACCTCGTTATGATGTAGTCCACATCCAGGAGTTGTTTTTTGGCCATCCTGTAAAGTTCCATCTTTTAAAGGATCCAGTCAAAATGTTTGACCAAACGTTTTTCTCGTTATGCGGCCAAACATTCCGCTAAATAAACTAGACTAAGGCTGCAAAATTATAAAGTTAAAGTAGCAATCATTGTCACACACACACTAGGTGTGACGAAATTATTCCTATCATTTGACCCATCACTCTTGATCACCCCTTGGGAGGTGAGGAGAGCAGTGAGCAGCAGCAGTGGCCACGCCCGGGAACCATTTTTGGTGATTCAACCCCCAATTCCAACCCTTGATGCTGAGTGTGTTGGGTTCCATTTTTATAGTCTTTGGTATGACTCGGCCAGGGTTTGAACTGAAAACCTACTGATCTCAGGGTGGACACTCTAACCACTAGGCCACTAAGTAGTAATCCGCCATGGGGCCAAAGAAAGTTGTGAATGCCAGCACTTTGATAAAGAAGGTGACAACATTTAAGAAAGAACTGGTCGCAAAGTACAAAGGCGGCGTGTACTTCTGTGTTGATCACCATCTTGCCATTAAGTCTTTCATAAAGGTCATCCATCCATCCATTTTCTACCGCTTGTCCCTCTCTAGTGAGGTTAAATGTTTTTTTTGTGGTTTCCTAAAAGCAAGCTTTGAGATTCCCCTGTTTAAGGACCTGATTTACTAAAGGTTTGCGTGTACTAAAATATGAGTATTGTTGTTACATTATTATGTACAGAAAGAGTTGACGGCACAGACAACAGGGGGCGTAGTTCAAGCTTTATTTCATTATTATATATGCACAATATATAATAATAATCAGGAAATAAAGTGCGGGTACTAGACTGGCCTGCCTGTAGTCCAGACCTGTCTCCCATTGAAAATGTGTGGTGCATTATGGAGCCTAAAATACCACAATGGACTGTTGAACAACTTAAGTTGTACATCAAGCAAGAATGGGAAAGAATTCTCCTCAGTTCCCAAACGTTTACTGAGTGTTGTTAAAAGGAAAGGCCATGTAACACACTGGTAAAAATGCCCCTGT
Organism: Nerophis ophidion; assembly: GCF_033978795.1. Classification (NCBI taxonomy): domain Eukaryota; kingdom Metazoa; phylum Chordata; class Actinopteri; order Syngnathiformes; family Syngnathidae; genus Nerophis; species Nerophis ophidion. Next base: position 50,136,353 of record NC_084627.1, on the reverse strand, counting down.
GTTGCTGACATTCTGACTTATGTGCGTACTTTGTGTACTTGATTTATTCGAGTGAGCATTTTATATCATGGACAAATCTCAGAGAAAATGTGACCTATTTTGATAGGCAAGTTAAAAAAAAAAAAGGCCTTCCAACTCTCATCCAGCTGTAAGTGTGAGAGGAATGAGATGTAATTACACCTAAATGTCTCATTACCATGCAAGTGTTGCGGGAGGCTATTAGTTAGAGGCTGCACCGTAAAGGACAGATTAGGCTTTCGGGCTCTTAAAAATGAATAATCTTTATTATATGTATTTGTGCATCTGTAGGTCACGTGATTAAAAATAAAAATAAAAAGATACATTTACACACGCAGCAACACGTTTGAATGGAAAGTCCTCAGGCAGGTGTTGTCCTGCAGTGACATCAGGTGGCCAAAATCGGTACTGCCAAAATTTTTAAATAAAATTAAAAAAGTACGTGCAACTCAAAGTAGAATAAAATAATGGAATGAACATTTTTCAAAATTTTGATGAACATGTCACAAAAAAAACTAATACCTTTGACAAGTAAATCCGCGACCATTTACCCGCCACAACATTCAAAATGCCAACTCCCCAGTAAGGAAAGTAGCTATTGGCGCAAATTCCGAATTATTATCTGAATATGGTTTTGTTTGTATTTAATATTTTTTATCTAATAATTATTAATTATTTGTTTTATTTCATTTTATTATTCATTGGCTCCTAATGTACTCACGGAAAATATAAAGACTGCACATCTAAAGGCCTTTCTGGTCAAATGTCTCCCTCTAGTGGTTGAAGCCCAAAACAACAGTGTTAGTTTATAGCCATCCATCCATTTACTACCACTTATTCCCTTTGGGGTCGCTGGTGCCTATCTATATTATGATTATTATTTTTCGGTTTTAAAAATGGTATCTTCAAAACCAGAGAAGTACATCAGCATTACGACAAAGAGACGCCTAAAAAGTGAGAAAGTTAAACATCTTTTTTTCCCCTCATTGCGCCAACTGTGGTGCGTTCAAGGACAGTCGAAGAAAGTGGGAAATATTTACTTTCGACGAAAAACATTAGAGGTCAAATTAATACTTAAATAATGCAAACGCTGAAGCAAAGTATAGGGACAAGTGGCATCGGTGTTGTAAAGGTGACTCAAACACATGAGGGGCTGAGGCTTTTGTAAAGTTTGAAGTTGTTTCCTGACATTTAAAGATGTAAGTTTTCAAAATAAATGTTAATATTAACGTAAATTTCAAAATAAAGTGACTTGAATCCCCTTGTAAAAATACACACGTTACCAAAGCTGAACTTTAAAGAGGAACTGCACTTTTTGGGGACTTTGGCCTATCTTTCACAATCATGACGGATGGAATTTTTATTTTTTTTATATTGCATTCTAAATATTTAATAAACGTAATTAAAAGTCAGCTTACAGCAGAGTCAATTAGAGCGTCACTATTTCGCCCATAAAAGTGAAGTGAATTATATTTATATAGCGCTTTTTCTCTAGTGACTCAAAGCACTTTACATAGTGCAACCCTATATCTAAGTTCCATTTAAAGCAGTGTGGGTAAAGTGTCTTGCCCAAGGACACAACGGCAGTGACTAGGATGGCAAAAGCGGGGATGGAACCTGCAACCCTCAAGTTGCTGGCACGGCCACTCTACCAACCGAGCTAAACCGCCCCAATCCAATAAAATAATAAATAAGCAGTCAAAACCGGCAACAATACTCTACTGTATTTATTAAAACCCAAAAGCAGTAAAGTTGGCACGTTGTGTAAATCAGAAAATAAAAAACAGAATACGATGATTTTGCAAATCCTTTTCAACTTATATTCAATTGAATGGACTGCAAAGACAAGATATTTAATGTTCAAACTGGAAAACGATTTTTTTTAAAAAATATATAAATAAATAAAGTAAATACTTGAATTTCAGTGAATTCTAGCTATAAATATACTCCCCCCCCCCCCCCCCCCTCCTCCAGAATTCGGAGGTCTCAAGGTGGGCAAGTATGTCTTTGGGATGTTCCAAATAAGTGTTTGATGAGCATTCCTCAACTGTCAGTCTTCTTTGCCACTTGTGCCAGCTTTTTGAAACATGTTGCAGGCATCGAATTCCAAATGAGCTAATATTTGCAAAAAATTAAGTTTTCCAGTTGGAACATTAAGTATCTTGTCTTTGCAGTCTATTCAATCGAATTGAAGTTGAAAAGAGTTTGCTAATCATTGTATTTTGTTTTTATTTTCATATTTAGACAGCGTGACAACTTCACTGCTTTTGGATGTCGTAAATAATGTAAATAATGTAGTGTTTCACCCCTGTGATCTAGTTTGGACTAAAAAAAAAAATGATTCCATTAGAGATGAGTGCATGAAGGTCTTGCATGGGTTCTGTCCTCCCATTGTATTTCCTGACAAGGCAGGAGCTGAGAAGAAAAAGGCGCCCTCGTCATGCAGGTCCATTTGGCTTTTATTAACGACATGATAAAAACACCCAGGGTCGTGTCAGAGACAACAAGCTCCAGTCATGAAGTGATAAAACCACATTTGTGCACATTAACACCAGCAGGAGCAACACAACAGTAACAGTTTGGAAGTTTTGGCTGAGAAGAAAGTAGTCGTATCTTAAATAGATTTGTAGGGCGCAAGAAACGGCAGGTGGAATGTAAACAATACACACAACAAATTGAAAAAAGTAATAATAGTCTACTAAGAGCTACCTGAAGACTTTTAGGGGGAAGAGGATTATTATCCATTCATTCTTGTGGAATGCAGCTGGAGCCTATCCCAGCTGGAAGGTGGGCTCCACATGCAGGCGACTTTCACTCTCACATTCACACAAAAGGGACAATTTACTGGATTTGCATTTTAAAAAGTAGACGCACAACTTATACGACATTACATAATCACATATTTAAAAGATTTTTGGATAAATTTGAAGTTAAATGAGTGATTGTCGTGAAAAAGAAGCCTTCACTTAACGACTGACCACCTTTTTTTTGGTTTGTTTTTACAGTAACCTTTACTCCGGATAAAACACTTTAAATGCGGCGATATTTAACAGGAAATACTTGAATTTCAAGCACTTTATGAATGTGGAGCCAGAAGGGAAATGAACGGCGTCTTTATGTTAAAAAATAAAGCTTTTTTTTTAAAAGTCCTGAGATCATTTAAATAAATGACAGTTTTGCATACCAGAGTCTGTGCATAAGTACTTCTTTCACGAGCACCTAAATATCCACAGGATGACATCATCATGATGTCATTCCTCCTCGTCGCAGATCACACTGCTTAAAAACAAAAAAAAAAGACAACGATTACGATTCGACCGCGATATCAAATGTTCTCGGCCGCTCTTTCGGGAAGCTCCCTGATGCTGTTCTGGGGCCGCGCTCGGGCCGTGGGGCGTCTCCGGAGGCTCCGCCCAGAAACGATGAGGTCGGCGTAGCCCCGAGAGTGAGAGAAGGCGTAGCCGGAGCGACGGGAACGGCCGCCGCGCTGGAACGCTGAGGGCTGTTTCTTTGCCTCCTTTTGCAGTTCCAACTCGTACTTTTTCCTGTTTCTCTGGACCTGAGAGGAAGGAGCAAGGAGCTGACTTTTAAAAAATGCAGTTGACACTCGGACTAAGCCGGAACATTTTAAAAGTTTTTAATGTGTGAATGCATTCACACATTTGGTTTTCTACACCAAAATAATTTATTTCTTCCACATTTTTCACCCCATTCAAAGCATTCCAACTTCAAACTGTTCATCTTATTCGGGAATGGCGGGCTTTCCCTTGAAAAATTACAACATTTCCCAGATTTCCCAGAATTCTCGGTTTTCAGGGACATTTTTCCCATTCATTTTGAATTGGCCATTTTTCAAACTTTGACCATTTCCACATTTTTCCAACGATTCAAAGCATTCCACCATCCTGGAAATTCAAACTACCTTTTTACCAAGTTCAAAAAAAGTCCTGGATTTTCCAAAATTCCTGGTTTTCCAAAGCCCTATTTCCACACTTTTTTCCCGCATTTTTCAATGCATTTGAACCTTTCCACCGTCAAAACATTCCTCTTAATTAGGACAAAAACTCAATTGTATTTTGAGCTGGAAAAATTCCAGTAATTCTGTAACACCATTTCAACATGTAACTAGTTCAACATTTATCGACATCTTTGAAAAATTACAATACCAACCATTTCAACTCAGACCATTCAAGTTTGTTTTTTTTAATTTTCAAAAAAATTCCCGCTTTTCTCGAAATTCCCATTGAAATCAATGGGACGTTCTTCCAAGTTCCACAATTCCCACATTTTTCATCTGATTCAAACTTTTCCAACCTCAAAATATTCAACCTGTTCAGGAATTGTGTGCTCTGCTTCAACAATTCCAAAATAATTTCCCGGATTTCCCATAATTCCTTTTTTTTTTTTTTTTTTGCATTTTTCCCCATTCAAAAACGAATTGGCCATTTTTCTAACTTCCACAGTTCCCATATTTTTTGACCGATTCTAACCATTCTACCTTCAACACATTCCACCATCCTGGGAATTCAAACTACCTTTTATTAAGTTCCAAAAAATTCCAGGATTTTCCAGAATTCCTGGTTTTCCAAAACCCTATTTCCACTTTTTTTTTTGGCGACTACTACTTCTACATTTTTCATCCCATTTCAACCATTCCATTGTCAAAGCATTCCTCTTAATCAGGACAAAAAACAAAGTTGTTTTTTTTACCGTAAAAATTCCCGAAATTCCAGGAATTCCGTAATACTATTTCTCAATTCAACATGTAATTAATTCAACATTTCCAGACCGCTTTGCAAAATTCCAACACCAACCATTTCAACTCATTCACACCATTCAAGTTTTTTTTTACATTTTCAAAAAAAATTCCTGCTTTTCTCGAAATTCCCAATTTTTTCTGAAATTCCCATTGAAATCAATGGGACGTTCTTCAAAGTTCCACAATTGCCACATTTTTCATCTGCTTCAAACTGTTCCAACCTCAAAATATTCAACCTGTTCAGGAATTGTGTGCTCTACTTCAACAATTGTAAAAAAAAATTCCCGGGATCCCATAATTGCTTTTTTTTGCATTTTTCTCCATTCAAAATTAATTGGCTATTTTTCAAACTTCCACAATTTCCACATTTTTCAACCGATTTAAACCATTCCACTTTCGACACATTCCACTATCCCGGGAATTTAAACTATCATTTTTCCAAGTTCCAAAAAAACAATTCTAGGATTTTTCCATCTTAAAGATCTAAAAAAATGATTTGGGAATGTCCGGCAGGCCAGATTGAAAAACCTAACAGGCCGCATGTGGTCCCCCGGGCCTTCATTTGCCCAGGTCTGCTCTACTGTATTTGTCCAAATGACCAAAAAATTGTGTTTTTTGGGGGGTATTCCTGACATAAGTCAACTTTTCTGCACAATTGTGATATTTTTCTTTCCCAAAATGCCTGACAGCCGTGCTTCACCTTGTCTCCTATGGAAGGCCAGATGATTTTATGGAGGAACTGGATGCAGACCACAGGCAGCAGGCTAATGCCCACCGTCAGGATGATGGTTAACCACAAGTAAGGCTGGCGAAGCGCATTTGAAGCCGCTCCTGCAAGACAGAGAAGATGGACGCTGATAAAAAAGTTCCAAGTCGGGTGTTTGAATACATGAGCTTGACTCACTGACCTGTGAAGGTGAAGAATTGGGGGAAAATGACGTGTATGCCCGCACTGTGCAAGTCAAACATAATCCCAAAGTAGATGGCTATGCTTCCCAAAACAGCAAAACAGTTGACAAAGGTCCAGTAAGAAGTGTCCAGGGAGATCTAGAAGTGATTAGACATGACAAGATTGTAGCATTTATCAAGTTTCACACCGATGGCTGATACCAAGTTACACACTGATGACTGATATCAAGTTTCACACCGATGGCTGACATCCTGGACTACATTTTGCTGTAAAATAACATCAAGTAAACCTGCTATCAAAGTAATCATTCACATTGACATCCACCTGGGTTGTGAGTTTTTCCTTGCCCTGATGCTTGTGCAGCCCTTTGAGACACTTGTGATTTAGGGCTATATAAATAAACATTGATTGATTGATTGATTGATTTATGTCACCCTCTGAGAAGTTTTACAAATATTGTAAAAATGTGCAGAATAAATATTACATTTCAACATTTCTGTCAACGAAGATTTGCATCAGCCTGCGACACATAGTAGTAGGCCAATATAGCTAATTAGCCACTAACATCATACGTTGCCTTCATTATAACACTTATTTAAATCTTTTCATTTTTTTCCGGCCGCAGACAGAAGACCTTTTTGTGTTTTTGTTCCAGTATGGCTCTTTCAACATTTTGAGTTGCCGACCCCTGAGTTATATGTAGAATGAGAAGGTGTGTCCAAACTTTTGGCCTGTACTGTACATACTGTAATATTTCTAACAACAAGGGGTGTAACGGTACGGGTATTTTATCGAACCGGTTCGGTGCGGAGGTGTACCGAACGAGTTTCCACACGGACATATTAAGTAGCGTACTGTACGTTGTGTAAACAATACTCAAAATGCCAGACATTTGAGGCATTTAAGAAACTCGGCCCTGACAGCTCCGCAAAAGAGGACATGTCCGGTGTGGGGAGGACGTATGGTCAGTCATGTGACCTAGCCCGGTCGCTGTTAGCATGCTAGCAGCAACCGGGCTAGGTCCTGACCACACATCCTCACCTCACCGGACCCAAACCCTCACCCGCGGGGCCGCCCGGGTGGAGCCCCCCAAACGTCCCAAATGTCCGGCACCTCGATTTATGGTTGCGTATATTTTTAATGTACGTTCAGGGTTAAGAAGGTTAAAAACAAAACAAATCGCGCGCGCAGCAGCATTGGTGAGGGAGGGGCAGAGACAGAGAGAGCGCATGCGTCTGCTTTTTATTCATATATTTATCAGATTTAATTTTTGTGTAAAAAGTGTGCCTCAGAGGCCATTTGTAGCCCACAGCTAATGTTTTAAAGGCCCACGGCACATTCTAAAAATACTATTAAAATAAACAAAAACATAACAAAAGTGAAATAAAAAAGCTTAAAGGTTAAATGTAATTTAGAAAAAGTTGCAATGTTGACTAATAAAATAAAGCTGTTTTTTTTTTTGTTTCTTTCAAACTGTCATTGCTCAAAACAAACATATGTAGCGTATATATAGAATATATTTATATTATTATATATATATAATATATTATATTATTTATTATTATTCTTGTCTATTGTGAGCGAACTGTGGTGCTGAATTTCAACCAGGGATCAATAACGTACTTTCTATTTTATTCTAATCAATGTTATTATGAATGATTGACCTATCCAAGGTTCCCATTACTTCACATCAAATATTCCACTAAGAAAAATATTTTTGGTGGAAAATTTTGCACATTAGGTAAATAAATAACCAAAAAATGTATATTTTGTTGTTTTCTTACTGTACCGAAAATGAACCGAACCGTGGCCTTTGAACCGAGGTACGTACCGAACCGAAATGTTTGTGTGCCGTAACACTGTAGCCTGTACTGTACATACTGTAATATTTCTAAGAAGCCAAACATGCTGTGGCAAAAGTCACCTGCAGATTGACAGTAAAAATGAGCGCGGAGGCCGTGACCACAGCAAAAGACTGGTAGTCCGAGGGGGCTTCTCCATCCTGCCCCATGGTCTGCAGGAAGGCGCCGTAAGGGATGAAGAAGATGATGAGGGAGACGAAGATGCCGTGGAACAAGCTGATGAAGAAGTTCCTGTAGTTGAAGAGCGACCCCTGCTGGCCGGGCAGATAGAGCTTTGGGAACTTGAGGCTCAGTCGGTCATTGACATCCTGCGGAGAATGCAAATATGAGAAAGACTGCACAGGGAGTCTGTTTCAACTAACATTCTGAAGTTGCAACATTTCTGCATGCACTGAAGTAAAAAACACAATTGGGCCATAATTGTAAGTCAAATTTCACAATCTTACTACAAAAATTTTAAATTTTTCAGACATTAGTATTAGGCTTTTTAAACACTGCCTGCAAATAAACTAACTTATCAGGTCTTGGATTCTCAGGGCAAAAAACTGATCACAACCAGACTCTTCAGATGATTTTAGAGCACGGGTGTCAAATGTAAACATCAACCATTTCAACTCATTCACACCTTTCAGGTTTTTTTACCGAAATTCCCAATTATTTCTGAGATTCCCTTTGAAATCAATGGAACATTCTTCAAAGTTCCACAATTCCCACATTTTTCATCTGATTCAAACTATTCCAACTTCAAAATATTCAGCCTGTTCAGGACTTGTGTGCCCTACTTCAACTATTCTAAAAAAAAATCCAAGATTTCCCATAATTCTTTTTTTTTTTTTTTGCATTTTTCCCTATTCAAAGTGAATTGGCTATTTTTCAAACTTCTACAATGCCAACATTTTTCAACTGATTCAAACCATTCCACCTTCAACACATTCAACTCATCCTGGACATATTTCTACTCTTTTTTTTCCTAGTGACTACTCCTTCCGCATTTTTTAACCCATTTCAACCGTTCTAACGTCAAAACATTCCTCTTAGTTAGGACAAACAACAAAGTTGTTTTTTGAACAGGAAAAATTCCTGGTTTTCCCGAAATTCCAGGAATTCCGTGATACCATTTCTCAATTCAACATGTTACCACTACTTGCCTATAATTGTGAATTATAGGCAAAAATCCAAAGAAAATTGCAGTTCCCCTTTAAACTGTCGAACATATGCAGTTGCGTGCAGTTAATTTTTCTGTTTATATTCAAAGAACAAATAGGTTTGTTCAGAAAGTGATTTATCATTTCCAGTCCTGGGCAGGCCAGATAAAATGATGTGGCGAGCTACATAAAAAGATGATCAGGTCTTGAGTTTGATTGTGTTCTAGATCAGTGGTTCTCAAATGGGGGTACGTGTACCCCTGGGGGTACTTGAAGGTATGCCAAAGGGTATGGGAGATTTTTTTTTTTTTTATTCTAAAAATAGCAACAATTTAAAAATCCTTTATAAATATATTTTTTGTATAAGACTTCAACAAAGTTGATAAAGTGTGAAAAGAAATGCAACAATGCAATATTCAGTGTTGACAGCTAGATTTTTTGTGGACATGTTCCATAAATATTGATGTTAAAGTTTTCTTTTTTTGTGAAGAAATGTTTAGAAGGAAGTTGATGAATCCAGATGGATCTCTATTACAATCCCCAAAAAGGACACTTTAAGTTGATGGTTAGAAATCTTTATTTATAATTGAGTCACTTGTTTATTCTTCAACAAATATTTTGTTATTTTTATTCCCTTTTTTTCCAAATAGTTGAAGAAAGACCACTACAAATGAGCAATATTTTGCACTGTTATACAATTTAATAAATCAGAAACTGATGAAATAGTGCTGTATTTTACTTCTTTATCTCTTTTTTTCAACCAAAAATGCTTTGCTGTGATTAGGGGGTACTTGAATTAAAAACATGTTCACATGGGGTACATCACTGAAAAAAGGTTGAGAACCACTGCTGTAGAGAATGGATAGCAACACACAATGCAAAGCAAAGTATTTCCCAAAGAAGACAGAACCAAACTCTACTTATTACAGCAGACAAGGATACAGAGTTTAATGGGTTTTGGGGTTTGTTTTAAGACTTTTCTTGACCAGAACACAACACTAATAAAACAATATTCAACTAATCAGCCATTGTTCATGTGTTCTGTGTTTTCAGGAAGTTGATCAGTACCATAGCGCCGTGGAAGAACACAAAAAGTTTAATGTGAGACACAAAGAAGCATGTTTGAGACCAAGAAGATCAAATAAGAACTTCATAAACACACTTTGAATGCAGTCAGACGTACTAGTTTGTTGTCACGATATTTCCAAAGCTGACACACCCCACAGCGGAAAGTCAAGTAAGACATTCTGTTACAAAGTCCGAAGTAAACTCTACCGTCTGCTGGTAAATGTGAAATAAATCTCAACAATTCCTGTATTAAAACAAACATCCAGGATGTGTGACGTCAATGACAATGTTGTTTTTCTTACCTGGTCAAGCAGTCCAACAAGAAGAACCGGTAAGCTGCTGTAACAAAGATTATACAGCGTGATGAACCAGTCCTCGAAAGTCACCTGCAAAGACACACATTGACGGATGACCAAGCTTTAATGGAGTTTTAATGCTCTTTGAACAAGACAAGATACGGACCTGGGCTGAGTATCCGTTGAAGAAAGAGTACCAGAAATGAACCAGAGTGAAGGCAAAGTTCTTGAAGAAGAAGAACCGGAGGAACTTGCACATTCTAATGTAGGACCAGCGTCCGTGAACCAGCAGGAGGCGCTCCAGGTAGCGGAACTGAGCAAAGGCAAAGTCACTGGACATCACGGCCTGCATGCCCTCCTGACCACTGATACCAACACCGATGTCTGCGGCTAAAGAAACATGAAGAAAAAGCTGTTTTTGTTAAGATATCCAGCCGAGAAAATATGGGCAGGCCTACTTTTAATCATGTTGACATCGTTGGCGCCGTCTCCGATGGACAAGGTGACGGCCTTCTTGTATTTCTTGACCAGACTGACCACGTTAGCTTTCTGCTTGGGTGTGACACGGCAGCAGATGACTGCCTCGCACTCGCACGCCATGTCCACAAAGTCAATCTGTCAAAAAAAACGAGCAGATTTCTTGTTCGCGATGATTTAATTCTCCCCACAAAAAGACATGAAGACATCTTATGTACTTGTCTTATTTCTTTCTCCCAGTCGTTCATAGGCTGTCCATCCTGAGGGCTGCTGGGAGGCGGTCGCTTTCCCAGACGTCGAAGACGCAAACGGCGGCGTTTCTTTTTCTTTTCATACAAAATCTCGTTCTGACAAGACAAATAAGAATTGAACATAATTCAAAATAAGGGTACCATTATAACCTTTGATTAAATATATCCTTAGCCTAATAATTTGCTCTAAACCCTTCGAAATCCCACCTGGGTAAATTAAAGCCCGTTAATCTTTTCAATCTGGCCCGCCGCACATTCACAAATAATTTTTTTAGATCAGGGGTGTCCTAACTTTTTCCACTGAGGGCCACACTGAAATATCAAAGCAGGCGGGGGCCAAGTTGATACTTTTTCATTTTCAAAACCAATACAATATACCTTTTTTTTTTTTTAATTGTTGGGGCTCCCTCAAGTTAGGTCTTTGGGACCCAGAAGGGTTTCAGTCTTAAAAAAGGTTCAAAATAAGTCATGTATTATTTGTTTCATAAAACCCTTAAATCGCTAATTCTACTCCATTATTTGTTTTACTTTTTACGAGTTTTTTGTCGAAACCCTATTTTTTGAGGCATAATACACAATATTTTTCCCAAAAAGATTTTCAAAGTGAAATATTTCATGTGAAATAATTGGATCTCTAAATAGGTCAATAATTCATAGCAAAATTTATTTTAGTTTATTTATTTTTATTTTTTTTAGCAAAGACAGTTATTAAAATCCACTAAAATCCTCAGGGATCCAAAAGTGTCCCACTCATAAAAAGGTCATGCTTTTTTATTTATTTTTTATTTATTTTTTTCATTCAACACTTAAATATCTATATCAGCATCAGATAATATATTGTAATTGGTTTAGTATATTTATAATAACAATAAATAGGATTATTAGTATAATTAGTATTAGTTTATGGTCACTACTGCCTACTTTGTCTTGTTATATTCTTATTTTACTGTTATATTTTTATTCCCATTGTTGCTTTTTATTTTTTATTCTCATTGTAATATTTCTCTATTTTGTTTCCATATAAACCCCCATTATTTACTTTTTACTTTAAATTAAATTGATCTCAACTCTGTGCACTGCTGCTGGAATTTTAATTTTCCTGAAGGAATCAATAAAGTACTAACTAACTCTATTTATCTAGTATATAATTAGTATGGAATTATTTTTTTCTAATTTTCATATTTTTCATGTTTTTATGTTTGTTGTATTCAAGTCCTTTTTGTCCTTAAATCAATCAATTTATAGCAACATTAAATTTTATTCATTATTATTTTTTGAGAAATCATTTAAAAAATGGTGTTATTAGAGTCAACAATGCAACTTTTTCTCGTTGCATTTCACCTATTTGCTCTTTTATTCCACTTTTTAATGTTCCAAAAATATACATATATATTTTAGTATTTTTAGAATGATGTGCTGCGGGCCGCAAATGTCCCCCGGGCCACACTTTGGACACCCCTGGTTTAGATCTTTAAGATCAAAACTATAGCTGCCATTATGATGTGCATGGATGTTTCAGTCTTCAACTATACAAAGTATTTCAATGGTTGAAATCTGCGCTTTTGCATGATATAATAGTCACTATGGTCATCTAATTAGTTACTATGGTCATCTAATTAGTTACTATGGTCATCTAATTAGTTACTATGGTCATCTAATTAGTTACTATGGTCATGTAATTAGTTACTATGGTCATCTAATTAGTTACTATGGTCATGTAATTAGTTACTATGTCATCTAATTAGTTACTATGGTCATCTAATTAGTTACTATGGTCATCTAATTAGTTACTATGCTCATCTAATTAGTTACTATGCTCATCTAATTAGTTACTATGGTCATCTAATTAGTTACTATGGTCTTCTAATTAGTTACTATGGTCATCTAATTAGTTACTATGGTCATCTAATTAGTTACTATGGTCATGTAATTAGTTACTATGGTCATCTAATTAGTTACTATGGTCATGTAATTAGTTACTATGGTCATGTAATTAGTTACTATGGTCATCTAATTAGTTACTATGGTCATGTAATTAGTTACTATGGTCATGTAATTAGTTACTATGGTCATCTAATTAGTTACTATGGTCATCTAATTAGTTACTATGCTCATCTAATTAGTTACTATGCTCATCTAATTAGTTACTATGGTCATCTAATTAGTTACTATGGTCTTCTAATTAGTTACTATGGTCTTCTAATTAGTTACTATGGTCTTCTAATTAGTTACTATGGTCATCTAATTAGTTACTATGGTCATCTAATTAGTTACTATGGTCATGTAATTAGTTACTATGGTCATCTAATTAGTTACTATGGTCATCTAATTAGTTACTATGGTCATCTAATTAGTTACTATGCTCATCTAATTAGTTACTATGGTCATCTAATTAGTTACTATGGTCTTCTAATTAGTTACTATGGTCTTCTAATTAGTTACTATGGTCTTCTAATTAGTTACTATGGTCATCTAATTAGTTACTATGGTCATCTAATTAGTTACTATGGTCATCTAATTAGTTACTATGGTCATGTAATTAGTTACTATGGTCATCTAATTAGTTACTATGGTCATCTAATTAGTTACTATGGTCATCTAATTAGTTACTATGGTCATCTAATTAGTTACTATGGTCATCTAATTAGTTACTATGGTCATCTAATTAGTTACTATGGTCATCTAATTAGTTACTATGGTCATCTAATTAGTTACTATGGTCATCTAATTAGTTACTATGCTCATCTAATTAGTTACTATGGTCTTCTAATTAGTTACTATGGTCATCTAATTAGTTACTATGGTCTTCTAATTAGTTACTATGGTCATCTAATTAGTTACTATGGTCATCTAATTAGTTACTATGGTCATCTAATTAGTTACTATGGTCATCTAATTAGTTACTATGGTCATCTAATTAGTTACTACGGTCATCTAATTAGTTACTACGGTCATCTAATTAGTTACTATGGTCATCTAATTAGTTACTATGCTCATCTAATTAGTTACTATGCTCATCTAATTAGTTACTATGGTCATCTAATTAGTTACTACGGTCATCTAATTAGTTACTATGGTCATCTAATTAGTTACTATGCTCATCTAATTAGTTACTATGCTCATCTAATTAGTTACTATGGTCTTCTAATTAGTTACTATGGTCATCTAATTAGTTACTATGGTCTTCTAATTAGTTACTATGGTCATCTAATTAGTTACTATGGTCATCTAATTAGTTACTATGGTCATCTAATTAGTTACTATGGTAATGTAAGTCCCAGCAGCTCAGACGAGGCACCAAGCAGTGTGGGCGGGGAGTGTTTCCACCGAGTGTTTCCAGAGCCTGAAATGTGGGTTTGAGGGACAGACGCGGACGGAAATTTTGACAAAAAGTTTCTAAAGCATAATGATATATCAGATTTAAAACATTTGCGTTCATATTTCGCTGTGTGTTGCATTTTTGTTGCATTTCGCTTGATTGTAAAATATGTGGATGGAGAGGAGGTGTGATGTTCATATGTTGTCAATATTCAGTGTTTTATCCTTAATAGTTAATATTGTAAATCCCACATTCTTTATTGCCATGTAAATTCTGGGTTTCTCATTTAGTAAAAAGATTAGAAATTCCATTCCGTTTTTTAAGGCGGTCTGTCATCATTATCTATTCATCCATCCATTTACTACCGCTTGTCCCATACGGGGTCGCTGGAGCCTATCTCAGCTGCATTCGGGCGGAAGGCAAGGTACAACCTGGACAAGTCTCCACCACATTGCAAGGCCGACACAGATAGACAAACAACATTCACACACTAGGGACCATTTACTGTTTTATTATTGTAATATCATTATCATCATTACCTTTGGGCCATTTTAAATTTGTGTCAGTTATGAAAGTCTGCATAATACCAATGAATAGATTATGGGTGTCAAAAGGCACATTCCAGGACTTAAAGTTAATCAAGAATTTGACAAAAACAAGAAACAATTTAAAATTGATAATAATTGCACTTCATCACATATATGATATATAAAATTCAAAAAACAAAACCAGTGAAGTTGGCACGTTGTGGAATTCGTAAATTAAAACAGAATACAATGATTTGTAAATCCTTTTCAACTTAAATTCAATTGAATAGACTGCAAAGACAAGATATTTAATGTTCGAAGTAAGAAAGTAATTTTTTTGGGCAAATAATCATTAACTTAGAATTTAATGGCAGCAATACGTTGCAAAAAAGTTAGCACAGAGACATTTTTACCACTGTGTCACATGGCCAGATGTGTAAGTTACCCATGTCTTGGGCACTAATACACCCCCATACCATCACACATGTGTAAGTTACCCATGTCTTGGGCACTAATACACCCCCATACCATCACACATGTGTAAGTTACCCATGTCTTGGGCACTAATACACCCCCATACCATCACACATGTGTAAGTTACCCATGTCTTGGGCACTAATACACCCCCATACCATCACACATGTGTAAGTTACCCATGTCTTGGGCACTAATACACCCCCATACCATCACAGATGTGTAAGTTACCCATGTCTTGGGCACTAATACACCCCCATACCATCACACATGTGTAAGTTACCCATGTCTTGGGCACTAATACACCCCCATACCATCACACATGTGTAAGTTACCCATGCCTTGGGCACTAATACACCCCCATACCATCACACATGTGTAAGTTACCCATGTCTTGGGCACTAATACACCCCCATACCATCACACATGTGTAAGTTACCCATGCCTTGGGCACTAATACACCCCCATACCATCACACATGTGTAAGTTACCCATGTTTTGGGCACTAATACACCCCCATACCATCACACATGTGTAAGTTACCCATGTCTTGGGCACTAATACACCCCCATACCATCACACATGTGTAAGTTACCCATGTCTTGGGCACTAATACACCCCCATACCATCACATATGTGTAAGTTACCCATGTCTTGGGCACTAATACACCCCCATACCATCACACATGTGTAAGTTACCCATGCCTTGGGCACTAATACACCCCCATACCATCACACATGTGTAAGTTACCCATGTCTTGGGCACTAATACACCCCCATACCATCACACATGTGTAAGTTACCCATGTCTTGGGCACTAATACACCCCCATACCATCACACATGCTGGCTTTTACACTTTGTGCCAAGAACAATCTGGATGTTTCTTTTCTTCTTTGTTCCGGAGGAAACGACGTCCACTGTTTCCAAAAACTATTTCAAATGTAGACTCGTCAGACCACAGAACAATTTTCCACTTTGCATCAGTCCATCATAGATGAGCTCGGGCCCAGCAAAGCTGGCGGCGTTTCTCGGTGTTGTTGATAAATGGCTTTCGCTTTGCATAATAGAGTTTTAACTTGCACTTACAGATATAGCAACAAACTATAGTTACTGACAGTGGTTTTCTCAAGTGTTCCTGAGCCCATGTGGTGATATCATTTACACACTAATGTGGCATTTTGATGGAGTACTGCCTGAGGGATGGAAGGTCCGTAACATCATTGCTAAGTGCAGTGATTTCTCTAGATTCTCTGACCCTTTTGATATTACGGACCGTAAATGGGGAAATCCTTAAATCCCTTGCAATAGCTCATTAAGAAATGTTGTTTTTAAACTGTTGGACAATTTGCTCATGCGTTTGTTCACAAAGTGGTGATCCTCACTCATTCTTGTTTGTGAATGAGTGAGCATTTCATGGAAGCTGCTTTTATACCCAATCATGGCACCCACCTGTTCCCAATTAGCCCGCTCACCGGTGGGATGTTCAAAATAAGTGTTTGATGAGCATTCCTCAACTTTTTCAGTCTTTTCTGACACTTATGCCAGCTTTTTTAAACTTGCTGCAGGCATCAAATTCCAAATGAGCTAAAAAATAAAGTTTTCCAGTTGGGACTTTAAGTATCTTGTCTCTGCAGGCTATTTTATTGAATATAAGTTGAAAAGGATTAGCAAATCATTGTATTCTGTTTTTATTTACCATTTACACAACATGCCAACTTCATTGGTTTTGGGTCTTATACATATACGCTGTGCTATACAACTGGTTTCCTCCTTACCGTGGGGAACATTTAAATCCAAAAAGAGTGGAAGATCACTCATAAGTTCAACAAATCAATGGTGAATATGAATATCTCACCAGCCATCCTCCAGTGATGATGAGAGCGTTCTTGCCCGGCTCAGTGAAAAAAGGTTCAGCAGGTCTCTTTCTGCCTCGACTCTGAATCGGAGGCTCGTTTCTCCTTTTTGCCTGACGGATGGACAGCTTCTCACTGAAGAAACACAGCAAATAAATGCAGATTATTTTGAGACACTAGAACAGAGGTCACCAGCCCGGTGCCCGCGGGCACCAGGTCGCCCGTAAGGACCAGATGAGTCGCCCGCTGGCCTGTTCTAAAAATAGCTCAACTAGCAGCACTTACCAGTGAGCTGCCTCCATTTTTTAAATTGTATTTATTTACTAGCAAGCTGGTCTCGCTTTGCTTGACATTTTTAATTCTAAGAGAGACAAAACTCAAATAGAATTTGAAAATCCAGGAAAATATTTTAAAGACTTGGTCTTCACTTGTTTAAATAAATTCATTTATTTTTTTACTTTGCTTCTTATAACTTTCAGAAAGACAATTTTAGAAAAAAATACAACCTTAAAAATGATTTTAGGATTTTTAAACACATACCTTTTTACCTTTTAAATTCCTTCCTCTTCTTTCCTGATAATTTAAATCAATGTTCAAGTAAATGTGTTTTGTTTATTGTAAAGAAAAATAAATACATTTTAATTTAATTCTTCATTTTAGCTTCTGTTTTTTCGAAGAAGAATATTTGTGAAATACTTTATCAAACTTATGATTAAAATTCAAAAAGATTATTCTGGCAAATCTAGAAAATCTGTAGAATCAAATTTAAATCTATTTTCAAAGGGGCGGCATAGCTCGGTTGGAAGAGCGGCCGTGTCAGCAACTTGAGGGTTGCAGGTTCGATTCCCGCTTCCGCCATCCTAGTCACTGCCGTTGTGTCCTTGGGCAAGACACTTTACCCACCTGCTCCCAGTGCCACCCACACTGGTTTAAAAATGTAACTTAGATATTGTGTTTCACTATGTAAAGCGCTTTGAGTCACTAGAGAAAAAGCACTATATAAATATAATTCACTTCACAGTGTTTTGAATTTCTTTTCAAATTTTTGTTCGGGAAAATCGAGAAGAAATAAGGATTTGTCTTTGTTAGAAATATAACTTGGTCCAATTTGTTATATATTCTAACAAAGTGCAGATTGGATTTTAACCTATTTAAACATGTCATCAAAATTCTAAAATTAATCTTAATCAGGAAAAATTACTAATGATGTTCCATAAATACTTTTTTTTATTTTTTCAAAAAGATTCCAATTAACTAGTCTTTCTCTTCTTTTTTTGGGTTGAATTTTGAATTTTAAAGAGTCAAAATTGAAGATAAACTATGTTTAAAAATAAAATTTTCATTTTTTTTGTGTTTTCTCCTCTTTTAAACCGTTCAATTAAGTGTTTTTTTCATCATTTATTCTCTACAAAAAACCTTCCATAAAAGAAAATAGCATGTACGACGGAACGACAGACAGAAATACCCATTTTTTTATATATATAGATTTATTTATTAAAGGTAAATTGAGCAAATTGGCTATTTCTGGCAATTTTTTTAAGTGTGTATCAAACTGGTAGCCCTCCGCATGAATCAGTACCCAAAAAGTAGCTCTTGGTTTCAAAAAGGTTGCTGACCCCTGTGCTAGAGTATACACCAGGCCTGGGCAATTATTTTGACTCGGGGGCCAAATTTAGAGAAAGAAATGTGTCTGGGGGCCGGTCTATCTATTTTTAGAAACATTAATACGAACTTTCAAAATAATGTCTGATTATATGCTAAAAACGTTATGACAGACCGGTTTAAAAAAAAACGCAATGGAATTAACTTTTTTTTTTTCCCTGAATGAGACAACCAGAATGTACATGAAAATAAAGAATGTGGGATTTACAATATTGACTATGAAGGATAAAACACTGAATATTGACAACATATGAACGTCACACGCCCTTTCCATCAACATATCAAACGAAAAAATCAGCGAAATATGAACGCGAAGGGTAAGGCTGGAGCCTATCCCAGCAGATTTTAGGCAAGGGGTACTTCTGGACTGGTCAACAGTCAAACACGAAGCACATATAAACAAACAAGCATTCACACTTATGGACAACTCAAAGCCGTAAGAAAGTCCGCATAAGCCCGAGGAGAACACCTACACTTCACACAGAGTCTGAGCCAGAGTTGATGCAGAACCTGCCGTCGGTGCAGCAGATGAGCTGACCACGCTGCCACCGTCCAACCAT
Source organism: Nerophis ophidion (assembly GCF_033978795.1). Lineage (NCBI taxonomy): Eukaryota > Metazoa > Chordata > Actinopteri > Syngnathiformes > Syngnathidae > Nerophis > Nerophis ophidion. Next base: position 50,117,170 of record NC_084627.1, on the reverse strand, counting down.
GTACTGCATGTCCATTTTATACTGAGTAGAGTTTTGCAAATGTTTCTGGAGGGACTATTAACAACATTTAGAAATCCCGGGAGATGATTTCAATCCAACTTACTTGACGTGCTCTCCAAAGTGGATGTGCATGTCTTCCGTCAGAAGGGAGCATGAGAATCCAATGTTTTCGGCAGTTTCTGGAAAAAAAAGAAAATTAATGAAAAAAACCCGCGGAATTGTCTCCCTGATGATTAATTTCCAAATGGAATCTGTACTAACCCCCCACTAAAAACAAACCATTGTTTGTACATAGCTCTTTATTGAAGTTTTTGCTACCTTTCTTATCTCCGGTCAAGACCCAGATCTTGATGTTGGCCTTGGCCAGTTTGGCAATGGTCTCCGGTACTCCTTCCTGCAGTTTGTCCTCAATTGCTGTTGCTCCAATCAACTGGACAAAAAGGCACATTTGTTTATGTTTCTTTGCACCAGCAAAAGGGACTTAAACCCGATTGACAAACTGATCCGGAAAGCTGGTCAAACTATGGCATGCAGTTGGAGGCGTTTGTGTCAGTGAGGGACCGGAGGACACTGGACACACTACTCGCCATCATGGACAATCCTGCCCACCCAGTCCAGCAGACAATTGAGGACAGCGGAGTTCATACTTTCACAGGCTCCTGTATGGAGTATGAAGAACTTCCTCATTCCACACTCCATCCAGCTGTTTAATCACTCGCCATACAGCAATAGATGATATCTGTCTATTACCTAAGCACTATCCTTTGGATCAGGGGTAGGGAACCTATGGCTCTAGAGCCAGATGTGGCTCTTTTGATGACTGCATCTGGCTCTCTGATAAATCTGAGCTGACATTGCTTAACACGATAAGTAATGAATAATTCCACTTGTCATCACAGTGTTAAAAATAATGTTCAAAATATAAAACATTCTCATGCATTTTTAATCCATCCATCCGTTTGCTACCGCACCTGTTCAAGAAGTTGCGTTAATGGTAAGAAGTTATTTATTTATTATTGGTTAGTGTGGGGCTTGCCCTCCTGGGGGTTCTTCAGACCCCCAAGCACCGACATGAGAGCCTGTTTCAGGGTTACAATATTGTTTTATTTTTCAATAAGTCTCTCAGCTGTTTTCCAGCAATAGTATTTCCAGCCCCAACCCCGTCTCTCCTCCTGGCTGCTGCTTATAACAGAACGACAGGTGATTAGATAACAAGGCCCAGGTGGACCATCTACGCACCTGTCGCTGCAGGCCCGCAGGCCACGCCCCCTCCACAGTTAGCTTCAGAATAACAATGTTATTACAAAGAATAAGAGACCTATTATACTCTAGAAATGTTGGTCTTACTTAAAAATGCACGCGTTTAGTTGTGTTCAGTGTTAAAAAAAAATATTATATGGCTCTTACGGAAATATATTTTAAAATATTTGGCTTTTTGGCTCTCTCAGCTAAAAAGGTTCCCGACCCCTGCTTTGGATCAATAGTTTGTCTAAGTCTAAGTGGACCGCCACAAATAAATGAATGTAAGGGGTAACACCTAACTACAAAGGGACAAATACCAATGAAGTGAAGAAATCAAGTGTCAGCATGTGTTTAAAATACAATAGATTTGCTTTTCAAACAAAAGCTTGACAACTTTCCACTCACCAACAGGTTGGTCTCAATCAGCTCATACACGTGATCCAGGGCGTCGTCTCTGTTGGACATCGTCATCTGAGCCTCCATGTGTTTCCTGGTCCAGGATTCATACTCTGCAGCGCTGATGTCCTTGTAGCACAAACATAGTGTACGCAAGGTCTCTCTGGCAAATTTCTGCAGGGACGACACCCACATTATCAACAAAACCTCTCTGCATTCCAAACAGAGGACAAAAGGCAACATGTTACTGGGATAAATGAGAGAAAAGCCAAGGGAGCTCACATCCAGAGCAGTTTGTGTGGACTCCTTGTGTTTGGAATTAGGCGAAAGACGCTCATAAATGACTGTGTCAGCTCCTTTACAGTAGAGACGAATACGACCATCTGGGAATTTCACTGAAAGAGAAAAAAAAACATTTAATCAGATTTTAAATGCTTACGGTTGCAGTAAATACTGCAAAATGTACGTAGACTACTCACTACTCACGAGGGATATTTGGGAAGAAGCTAAAATGCACTTCATTTGACATTCTCTTAACTATTTCCAGAAAGTTTAGGACCGGGCTAGTCTTCTACCTTCACGATTACCATAAGGCGCACTTAAAATCCTTTCAATTTCTCAAAAATCAACAGTGCGCCTTATAACCTAATGTATGGTTATGCATTAGGTGATAGCTGACTCCGAAGCAATTTTATTTGGTACATGGTGTAATGATAAGTGTGACCAGTGCATAAGAGATACATGTAGACTGCAATATGACGCCGGTAAAAATCTTTAAATGTTCCATTGAGAATATAAAACATTACACACGGCGCTCAAAAATCTGCCAAAATGTTTGTAGTACGACTTCGGTAAGCTATGAAGCCGCACCGCTTAATGGATATTCGGCGCATTAAACATACGAGTATTATATGACGCGTGTGTAAAGACAAAAAAATGGCACCTATCAGCAGACATATTACCTAGCCTTTTTTTCGCAGTATTATGCAAAACCAACTTTTCTTACCTTCCGGTACATGCTGCTGTGTATTTGGGATCTGCATAAATCCTGAAATTTTGTGCGCTCGTCCGCCATTGTAATCCGTGTAGACACCGTAGTCTTAAGCTTCTTCTTTTTCCTCTACCTTCTTTTGTGGCATTCATCTTCCGCTCCCGTTGAAATACTTTGTATGGTTCCAGACTTAAAAAACTTTAAAAAATCTTTTGTGAATGTCCGACGGGCCAGATTGAGAAAAGCTTAACGGGCCTTAAGTTGCCTAGGTCTGCTCTAAAAACATCTTTTAAATGATGAGGTTCTCTTGGTCAATTATTAGGTGTGGTGTTGTTCTCATGACGTCACAATGTATCCCCAACCTTCAGTGAGTAGTGTGCGTTTGTGCGAGTACTCATACAGATGATGGACATGCGCTTGCGGTCGGAGTTGAAGTCCAGCAGCGCCAACATCTCGTAGGTTTTCTCTTCTCCCATCTCCCTGATGGTGATGGTGTCCTGGGTCCGGGAAAGGAACACGAAGCCAAAGTTCCTCGCTGCCGTCACCAGGGCGCCCTCATCTGGAGACGCTGCTTGGTACACCAACTCCCCTGACACACAGATACATCCAATAAATAACTCATTTCATTTTAAAGGTGCTTGCACAGGCTGCAAGGATTCTAACCCGTCCTCTTCCTGGTCCAACAATGTAGGCCCTGCCCCACAGATACACGCATGCACAGATAAATATTTTTTAAAACTTTGTTTAGAAAAGTGTTGGAGATTGGTCACTGTTTCAAATCCTTTTTTTTTTTTCAACATTTTTTGTCAATGTACCTGTTCACACCAGACAGCTGTGATTGACAGCTATGAACGTCAATCATTTTGTTAAGGGGCCGGACTGTATTTATTTTTTTTTAAACTTTTTAACCTCTAATTGTGACAAATACGGCTTTGGAACAGGTTCGATCCGGCCAGCGAGATGAGTTTTCCAAGCGTAAAATTGGGCTGCATTTTTAAATGAAAGAAACTGCTGTTCTAAATGTGTCCACTGGATGTCGCAAGAACAATTCTGTTAGGCAAGCAAATAGTTTAAACCGGGGCGAGAAAGTATACCAACTTGACTCCTCCCCCTTGACCTAATGTAAAACAAACAGCAGTAAAATAAAAATTGGTAACCCCACTTAAAAGGCAGCATGAGACGCTGCACATTGATATACCATATTTCCTTGAATTGCCGCCGGGTATATAGTATGCACCTGCCTAGAATTATTGCCGGGTAAAACCCGTTTCGCAAAATAATTAGCGCATGCTTAGCATTACAGCCGACTCAGGATTAACGCCGGGTCAAACTCGTTTCGCAAAATATAATTTTTATTAGCGTATGTCTACAATTTCCGCAAGGTCAAACTCTTTTCGCAAAATAATTAGCATATGCCTAGAATTTCCGCAGGGTCAAACTCGTCACGTCACGAGTGACACTTCACCTGTCATCATTTTCAAAATGGAGGAGGCTGATTTCAATGATTTGAAATCGCATAAAGGGAAGAAGATTAAGAGCTATTCAGTAGGGTTTAAGGTCCAAGCTATTGAATATGCTAAAAAGAACAGTAAGCAGCTATGTTTTATTAATATACCGTAGCTGCGTGTGTCAAATATGAGTCATTAAATGACTCCCGCCTCCTGGTGGTAGAGGGCGCTAGTGATCCTTCTTGCGACTACTCGGCTGCAGAAGAAGTGACAACAAGCAGCAAGAGTGAGCAGCGATCCTTTATTTTTTCCTCTCGCTTGCACTTTTAACATGGAGGATTACATATCTAAAATAAAACAGTTTTCTAAACTGGACTTTCAATCGAAGCAGGAGGTAATAAAGGAAGATCTCCATCGAGACAGAGAGACTTTTAAAACTGAAGAAAGATAAGGAAGACTTCTATAAACAAGTTATCGATGCTTTTATCGATGCTTTTGATCAGAGGGAGCTGCGCATGGACTTCATTTATAAGTAAAGGTAAGACCATAATAACGTTTTTTTTATCAAATGTGCTTTTCATGATGGTATCCTTACATCACACTCAAATTTTTAAGTGAAGGCCTAAATTTACCGCATGCCTTTGGTAAGCGCCGGAGTGAGAAGAGGTTTTAAAATAATTAGCGCATGCTTGTCTTTACCGCATGCCTTTGGTAAACGCTGGAGTGAGAAGAGGTTTTAAATTAATTGGCGCCATGGCGGCAATTCAAGGAAATACTGTAGTTCTGTGAAGATTATTGTCTTCTGTGCATATTTAAAGAAAGTCAATAGTGTTTTTTTATTATTGGTTTGTTGTGGTTTGTGCACTAATTGTAAGTGTCTATTGTGTTTTTTATGTTGATTTAAAAAATAAAAAAAATTAAAAAATGTTTTTATTTATTTTTTTTAAATAAAAATGAATAAAAAATTCTTCTGCGGCCCGGTACCAATCGGGCCACGGCCCGGTGGTTGGGGACCACTGATGTAGACCACTAGATAGTGTTTTAAATTGAGAAAAAAAAATCATAATATGACCCCTTTAATGCGCCTTTTGTATGAAAATAGTAGATGTTTGTAGCTAACTGTTCTTCGTTCCCTGCTTCCAGTTTGTTTTGAACTACACATTACGACTTCTGTTTCCCTGCTCGCTACCCACTAGCTTCCACGCTAGACCCTTTTTGTTTTTGCTAGCTTCCATGTTATGCTCCTTTTATTTTCTAGCTCCCATGCTAGCTCCCTTAGTTTGTTCTTGTTGTAATATTTTAATGAAATCATGTTTTCCTGCAAAATGCCTCCCTCCTTCTATGCAACTTGGGGTTCGTCACAAACCAACTCTGACAAGTTTGACACCCCTGGTATAGACCTTTGACAAATATATTCTCTTAAACCAGTATTGGTAAGTGGTAACATATGCTAGCCATTCATGGTGGTCTTAATTTTTTGGGGTAAAAAGAGCCATCTGCAAACAGCACTTTTAATAATAAAAATATGGAGAAAAAAAATGTGTTTCTAGAGTTTTTCATTGAAATCTAATTACCGGTACTCTCACTGCTCTCCACCATGACAGTGTGGCAGAGGGAGAGGAGTTTGAAGAATTCCAATGCATCTTTATCCTTTTTGGATCGCAAGCAGGCAACTAGGGAGTTGTCCATGAACTGGAATTTTTTGTCAGCATCCGCGTTCCAGCTCCAGTCCACTGGCTTTTAGGAGAAGACAAATGGCAACTCCAGTTTCAACTGATTGTGGCATCATAAGGATATATACTGGAGGAAAGACTTTATTTTACCCTTCCTCGGTCCAGATTCACTCCCTCAGCAGTGGTTGGATTGCCTGTGGAGAGAAAAGATCCTCATCATACATTGAAATATCCAAACAATTTGGAGTTCAACCAAAATGTTCTAAGCCTTAGAAGTAATACAATATAACTTGGAGATCAAACCACGTTATCATCAATTTCCAGGTATGTTAGCATTTCACAGTAACCCAACATATCGGTCTCTGCGGTTGTCTGCTGGATTGACCAAAGCTCATTGGTACAGTAAAGTTGTCTGGTACAGGTCCCCGATATTGGAACCACTACAAAAGGTACCAGGGATTGGAGAGGCAAAGTGTGACCGATTCACTAAAATAGACTCCCTCGAAATAATGTTGCAATTTTCCATAACAAAGCAAAGCCTGATAGAAAGCGTCTAAAAGGCCCACTTTTAAAAAAGTGAAAGCTCATGGCTAATTTATGTTGGATATGCCAAATGCAGTACACGCTATTGATTAGTAGGGGTCCTAAAAAAAATGTAAATTCTTCTTTATTCTAAATCGATTCATAATTTGTGTTAATCAATATTTTTTTAAGAATTTTTTTTTTTTTAAAGACATTTTTAAGCCATCTCCAGGTTGACTTGCTGTGTGTTTACATCATATGTCAGCAGTCAAAAGGTTTTGCAGCCTATAACATGTTTTGAAAAGGTTTTACTACGATTATTTGCCAAATAATTGCGAGAATCGGTTTAAATCAAGAATCGTGTTAAATCGAGAACTGATGGCGAGTTGACTTGTCATCCCAAGAATCAAAATATAGTCGAATCGTGAGGAGCACATTGATTCAAACAATTTCTTATTAGCAATTTTACATGACAAATTCAACACCTCCAACTTTGGTAATACAGAATATTACTAAGACGCATGTTACAACCAAATAACTGTTGTGTAATAAATATAATACTTGCAGAACAAACACTTTGGAGCCTTCAACAAATTTACAAATCCATCACATAACACTCATCTTAATGGCAAAGACTACTTCCCGAATTAAAGCAATGTATACTACAAATGACTCAGAAGTGGAAAAAAAACAAGATATAACAACCAAAAAAGAGGACAGACCTCCGCCAGGTGCATTAAAATGAAAAACCACATGACCAAGTACTGAAAATTGCTGAAAAGGTACCTAACCCTAGTGATGATAGCCAGAAGATGAACATAAGAACAATCTGACTGCTCAGTGTTCTATAAACCAACAATTCATGAAACATTACAAGCGTTTTGATCTCAGCAGAACCTAAAAGACTTTCATTTCAAACCCGTTCCCTCACCAATAAGAATCTGTCTTCTTTTAAGTCAGGAGTGGCAAAGGATTTACCTGCCCTCGGCATAGCCTTAAAATAAAATAAATTCATTATTAATGAGATTAGATTTTACACTCATTTGATTTGTTGGTTACAAAGTTGGTTCAGATAGCTTAAAATATGTTTTAGCATCCTTGATAGACAAAATGTATTAAAATGTCCCCTGTATCCTTCAGATCTCGGCACACTCTGTTTTTGTTTTATTATTCAATTGTTAACGTCTATTTATACTCATATGACATTAAAAAATATGTTGAAATTATACAGAAAATCATTGCCAGTGGTTTTAATAAAGTCTTCATGATAGTGACAGTTTGAATGTTGAAGAAACTAATTTACTTCACATTATTTTTCAATTATAAAAACATTGTGTTTAAGACATTTTTAAGAACAACTTGGAAGTCAACCTGTAACTGGACAAAATGGAATATAATTGTACAAAACCAGTGAAGTTGTCAAGTCGTGTAATCTGTAAATTCGTATTTTAATCTTCATGATGCACCACACATTTTCAATGGGAGACAGATCTGGACGACAGACAGGCCAGTCTAGTACCCACACTCTTTTACCATGAAGCCACGATGTTGTAACACGTGGCTTGGCATTGTATGCTGAAATAAGCAGGGGCGTCCATGATAACGTTGCTTGGATAGCAACATATGTTGTTCCAAAACATGTGTACCTTTTGGTGCCATCACAGATGTGCCTTATGCACTAATACACCCTCATAGCAGCACAGATGCTGGCTTTTGAACTTTGCGCCTATAACAATCCAGATAGTTCTTTTCCTCTTTGTTCTGGATGACACAACGTCCACAGTTTCCAAAAACAAATTTGAAATGTGGACTCATCAGAGCACAGAACACTTTGCTGAATTTCCCCAGGGATCAATAAAGTACAATCTATTCTATCTATTCTATCAGTCCATTTTAGATGAGCTCGGACCCAGTGAAGCCAGCTTCGTTTCTGGGTGTTGTTGATAAATGGCTTTCGCTTTGCATAGTAGTTTTAATTTACACTTACTAACTGTAGTTACTGACAGTGGTTTCCTGAAGTGTTCCTGAGCCCATGTGGTGATATCCTTTAAACAATGTCGCTTTTTGGTGCGGTACCGCCTGAGGGATCGACGGTCACCGGCATTCAACGTTACGTGCAGCGATTTCTCTAGACTCTCTGAACCCCTTGATGACATTACGGACCGTAGATGGTGAAATCCCTGGATTCCTTACAATAGCTCATAGAGAAACCTTCTTCTTAAACTGTTCGACAATTTGCTCACACATTTGTTCACAAAGTGGTGACCCTCCCCCCATACTCGTTTGTGAATGCATTTCATGGAAGCTGCTTTTAGACTTGGACTTCCTTTTTATTGTCATTCAAATTTGAATTTTTCAGCACAGATAAGAACGAAATTTTGTTACATAAGCTCATGGTAGTGCAGGTTAAAGAAGCAATAAGGTGCATATATGATTAAATAAATATATATCAATAATGTATTAATATGTATATATAATAAATACATATATATAAATAAATGCATAGTTTATACCCAATCATGGCACCCACCTGTTCCCAATTAGCCTGTTCACTTGTGGGATGTTCCAAATAAGTGTTTGATGAGCATTCATCAACTTTCTCAGTCTTTTTTGACACTTGTCCCAGCTTTTTTTTGAAAGCTGGCACATCCATCCATCCATCTTCTTCCGCTTATCCGAGGTCGGGTCGCGGGGGCAGCAGCCTAAGCAGGGAAACCCAGACTTCCCTTTCCCCAGCCACTTCGTCTAGCTCTTCCCGGGGGATCCCGAGGCGTTCCCAGGCCAGCCGGGAGACATAGTCTTCCCAACGTGTCCTGGGTCTTCCCCGTGGCCTCCTACCGGTTGGACGTGCCCTAAACATGAGCTAATATTTGCAAAACATATGGTTTTCCAGTACGAACGTTAAGTATCTTATCATTGCAGTCTATTCGATTGTCAATTAGGTTCAAAAGGATTAGCCAAATAATTGGATTCTGTTTTGAGTCGCGATTTACACAACAAGCCAACTTCACTGGTTTTAGTTTTTGTAAGACCGACGTAATAGGATAGAGTTAATAAGTACCATAACTGTGTCCAGAAATGGTGCATTTTTTGAACTGCATGATGTTTTGTGTCAGCGTCCCCGTCTTGTCTGAGAAGATGTACTCGATCTGTCCAAGCTGCTCGTTCAAGGTGGTGGTTCGAGCCTGTCGAGAATTGGATCAGAAAGTATCGTCATCTTCGCACACCTTCCAAAAACAAACACAGCCATTCCACACCTTTGGTAACTAAATTGGATGAAATTGACCTCAGGGAATGTGAAGTTACAGCCAAGAAGGTAGAATAGTTGGAGGCTAACTGCACTGCATGTGTACCTTTGCTGGTGTGTCTTTGTCTGCATAATACATCTGCAGGTCCCAGTTGATGAACTTACTCTGGCCGAGACGAATCACCTCCACGCTGAACACACAGCAAACAAAAATAACTACAATATTTTGCATGTGCATGGTTACTTCTGCTCTGGAGACATTTGCATGAACACAGTTTTATTTATTGGACATTTCACTGAATCGGTACTATTTGCATCTTCAGGAAATAAAATGTAAAAAAGCACAATTAAATAACTGAATACATTGTTTTAAGCAAAAAGCACCACACATTCATCTGATTGCATATTTAATAAACAATTACATTTCAACTACCCTGAATAAAAGTAGACTTTACCAAGAAATGAAATTATTTAAATCCTTTATAGATATATTTTTTACATAATTGTGATACTCCTCATCCCAACTGTACTTTCAGTTTTTTGTTAAAAAAAGACATCGTAATAATTCACATTTTAGTCGTGTCCGTTATCCTAAAACATTGATTCTAGAACTTTTTTTAGAAAACACAGGGCTCTCCAAGAACCACCATGATGTCTAATTTAAAAAAAAGTAGTGTAGTAGGCCTAACTTTTGATTAAAACAAGGCATAGTTGTTGTTTTTTTTAACAAGTATTACCTCCCTGCTTGGCACGCAGCATCAAGGGTTGGAATTGGAGATTAAATCACCAAAAATGATTCCCGGGCGCTGCCACCGCTGCTGCTCACTGCTCCCCTCACCTCCCAGGGGGTAATTGAGGTTGGTGGGTCAAATGTAGAGAATAATTTTGTGCGTGACAATCATTGTCACTTTAACTTTAACTTATATTTAATTTTTTTGACCACTGTATAATTACACATAGTTTGAACAGTAACACTGTGTTTGGACATACTACAATAAAACCCTGTACTTGAAATAATGAAACAAATCAAATTCATCACACCTAAAATTTCAATAAACATTTTAATAAAAATTAAAAAGTTAAATAAAACTGTCCTGTACCCGGAAGCACTTGCAAACTTTTAAAAATAATTACCTTGAATTATATCTCCTTTCATTTTCTTGTCATTGCTTAATAAGATATTTTGGAGTGTTTTCCGTGGTTTTAATATATTTTTTAAATATTTTATTTATATTGTAACGAACTGGGTACAGTGTTATGTTATGTTCAACATTTAGTGGTTTATTATTTACTTTAACGGACGTTTGTTTTTCCCACGGCCATGAAGGCATCATTGTTACAAGCAGCTTTCTCTGCTAATGTTCCTCTTTGTTTACATGTGTTCTGTGTGTTGATTGGCTGGCAGGACGGTCAAGGACAGACGTAAGCGGAGAATGAGGAGAATTGTTGAGGGATAGAAATGACTGAGTAAGGCAGTTCTGATCGTTTGTATACAATTTTTTTGTAAAATCAGTGTAATTTGCTTCGTGTCAACATGCATATTCAATTCTAAAAACCTTTCAGTCCTGTTACTCAAATGAGTCATCTTCTTCTTAAGATGAAATGGGCCAAAACACATTTTAAAGGGGAACATTATCACAATTTCAAAAGGGTTAAAAACAATAAAAATCAGTTCCCAGTGGCTTGTTGTATTTTTTGAAGTTTTTTTCCGGAATATCTCTAAATAAAGCTTTAAAGTGCCTTTTTTTTGCTCTCTGCGAAGACACTGTCCATTTCCCTGTGACGTCACACAGTGCTGCCAATGTAAACAAACAACGGCGAATACCACAGCAAGATATAGCGACATTAGCTCGGATTCAAACTCGGATTTCAGCGACTTAAGCCATTCAACAGATTACGCATGTATTGAAACAGATGGTTGGAGTATGAAAATATTGAAGAAGAAACTGAAGCTATTGAGTGAATAGCTATTGACGCTATTCATAGCCATAACATGGCCGAATAGCTGCGTTAGCATCGCCGGTAAAATGTGCAGACCAAACGATCAGGACTTTCACATCTTGTGAAACTGGAGCAACTTAAATCCGTCGATTGGTAAGTGTTTGTTTCGCATTAAATGTGGGTGGAAGGAAACGTAATATAGTTGCAAATGCATCTGCAGGTTATCCATACATCTCTGTGCCATGTCTGCTTTAGCACCGCCGGTAAATAGCATGTTAGCATCGATTAGCATAGCATGTTAGCATCGATTAACTGGCAGTCAACATCAACAAAACTCACCTTTGTGATTACTGTGACTATCGTTACAAATGCATCTGCAGGTTATCCATACATCTCTGTGCCATGTCTGCCTTAGCACCGCCGGTAAATAGCATGTTAGCATCGATTAGCGTAGCATGTTAGCATCGATTAACTGGCAGTCACGCCGCGACCAAATATGTCTGATTAGCAAATAAGTCAACATCAACAAAACTCACCTTTGTGATTTCGTTGAATTTATCATTGCAAATGCATCTGCAGGTTATCCATACATCTCTGTGCCATGTCTGTCATCGCCGGTAAAATGTGGAGACACTTTGGTACATTTAACGGGGGTCTGGCGGCAGACACTTTGGCATCTTGGGGCCAGTGGTGCAACTTGAATCCCTCCCTGTTAGTGTTGTTACACCCTCCGACAACACATCGACGAGGCATGATGTCTCCAAGGTTCCAAAAATTAGTCGAAAAAACGGAAAATAACAGAGCTGAGACCCAATGTTTACAATGGGTTGAAAATGAAAATGGCGGGTGTGTTACCTCGGCGACGTCACATTCTGACGTCATCCCCTCCAGAGCGATAAACAGATAGGCGTCTAATTCGCCAAAATTCACCCATTTAGAGTTCGGAAAATCGGTTTAAAAAATATATGGTCTTTTTTCTGCACCATCAAGGTATATATTGACGCTTACATAGGTCTGCTGATAATGTTCCCCTTTAATTCCAACACTGAAGAAGAAGAATTTGAGGGATTGGTGGATGAGGAATAACTTCATAAAGTGAGCTTTACATGTTTATTTTGTGTGTTGTGTGACATTATCCTTTGAGCAACGTTGAGTTATCGATATATTATTGCTTTGCACTATTTCCACTGTTACTATAATGTGATTGCAGTAACCTTTGTTTTATCGTTACAGTATCAGACTGTTTTTTACCTGTTTATTGAATCGGGGAAAATAATAAAACAACTGTTTATTCGGAGTTGTCAGAAGGCTGGTTTGTAATCTATTAATAAAGTTTGACTGACCTGACTGTTTTGTTGACATTCCCTTTAACGCAGCTCCATCTGAAGCAGGGGTAGGGAACCTATGGCTCTAGAACCAGATGTGGCTCTTTTGATGACTGCATCTGGCTCTCAGATAAATATTAGCTGACATTGCTTAACACGATAAGTAATGAATAATTCCGCTGGTAATAAATAACGTTCAAAATATAAAACATTCTCATGCATTTTAATCCATCCATTTGGTTTCTACCGCTCCTGTTCAAGAAGTCGCATTAATGGTAAGAAGTATTTTATTTATTGTTGGTTCGCTTCAGAATAATAATGTTATTAAAAGGAATAATAGACTTATTTATACTCTAAAAATATTGGTCTTACATAAAAATGCATGCATTTAGTTGTATTCAGTCTTTAAAAAAGTATTATATGGCTCTCACGGAAATACTTTTTAAAATATTTGGCTTGTATGTCTCTCTCAGCCAAAAAGGTTCCCGACCCCTGATCTAAAGGATGCATAACGTAACCCCAGCCTCTACTGTAGCATCTATTCTATGCGCCTTATATATGAACACAGTTTTAAAATAGGCCATTCATTGAAGGTGCGCCTTATATTCCGGAAAATATGGTAGTTCAATAAGTGTATTATCACACAAAGTTGAAAAAAACGTATAATTTGAGAGTTACAAGTAAAATTAGTGGAATGTCTCCTGTTTGATTGTCACAGTTTTTGCATTGTGGGTACACAAAAAGTACCAAACCAGTTTCCACAAAACTGTTTTGAGGGTTGAAAGGGTCATGAAGTATTAATGGCGGTGTTGTGTGTGACTGACCTGACGTAGAGTGAAATAGGCACCATGGTGTTCAGAACAATGATGTAACCCCAGAAGCTGAGGAACCCCCTGTAGGAGGTACTATCTTCTCTTCCGTCATATAAATACCAGGCGTTGGCGCCGATTTCCTCAAACCAGAAGCTGTGACCGATGGCAAGTCCTGCTGACACCAGGAGGAGGAGGACAAAGATCTGCAGGAACAGAAGATAAATATAATTATTGATATATGCTGTCAACTAAATGGTTTTATTAGCTGTGAACTAAATATATCATAAGTCATATTTAATTATCAAATCAATTTCAATACTGAGAATTGTTAATCAATTACGCCAATATCTGGACAACACACTATGTCTATGTAACAAGTTGTAACACGTTCTTTATTTACAACCGCTGACAAGTAATAGCTAAGAAAAAACAAAACCTTAATATTTAGACTCACGGTGTAGACCATATAGTTCATCAGCTCGTCAATTTTGGTCCTCTTGAATCGTGTCTTTCCTCCATTTCTCATGATCTTTGTGTCAGCACCTTCAGAAACAATTGATATTAGGAAATGTAAATTTTTTTACTCTTCTGTATAAAACAATTAAATACCTAATCATATTTGTAAAATCATCATTCATATATAATATTATTATCAAAGGCCTACTGAAAGCCACTACTAGCGACCACGCAGTCTGATAGTTTATATATCAATGATGAAATATTAACATTGCAACACATGCCAATACGGCCGCTTTAGTTTACTAAATTGAAATTTTAAATTTCGCGCGGAAGTATCATGCTAAAACGTCGCGGTATGATGACGCATGCGTGTGACGTCACGCATTGTAGAGGACATTTTGTCCCAGCACCGTTCACAGCTATAAGTCGTCCGTTTTCATCGCATAATTCCACAGTATTCTGGACATCTGTGTTGCTGAATCTTGTGCAATTTGTTCAATGAATAATGGAGACGTCAAAGAAGAAAGCTGTAGGTGGGAAGCGGTGTATTGCGGCCGCCTTTAGCAACACAAACACAGCCGGTGTTTCATTGTTTACATTCCCGAAAGATGACAGTCAAGCTTTACTATGGAACAGAGCGGTCAAGCGAACACGGTTGGATTTGACCACACACACAAAGTACAGTGTATTATGCAGCGATCATTTCGAAAGATCGTGTTTCGAAGAAGGTCCCTTGCGAAGGGCAGAGATGGGCATCGCCACCACCTGTTGACTGGTGCTGAAGAAAGGGGCGGGGCCGACAGGTACGACCATATAATCTCACTAAAACACTAGTAATACAATAAGCAGGTAAGGAATTTTCCAGAATTATCCTTGTAAATTTGTCTAATAACATCTGAATCGCTCCCACTGTATAGTCTTTTTTTTCCCCCTAGTCCTTCACTCTCACTTTCCGCATCCACAAATCTTTCATCCTCGCTCAAACTAATGGGGAAATTGTCGCTTTCTCGGTCCGAATCGTTCTAGCTGCTGGTTGCCATGATTGTAAACAATGTTGAGATGTGAGGAGCTCCACAACCCGTGACATCACGCGCACATCGTCTGCTACTTCCGGTACAGGCAAGGCTTTTTTATTAGCGGCCAAAAGTTACAAACTTTATCGTGGATGTTCTCTACTAAATCCTTTCAGCAAAAATATGGCAATATTGGGAAATGATGAAGTATGACACATAGAATGGAGCTGCTATCCCCGTTTAAATAAGAACATCTCATTTCAGTAGGCCTTTAAACAGAATACAATGCTGCCAAACAGTTAACTTTTTTAATCAGATTAATCCCAGGGTGTCTTTGGACCAACATCAATTAATCATGACTAAATTAAATTCATTTAAGTATGTATTAATAATGCTTAAATTAGCATGAATATGAAAATAGCACAAAAATCAGCCAAAGGCGATAAACCCGGCCATCGAAAAAGAAAACTACCGCCGCATGGAATGAAAATACATCACGAAGAAAAGGAGAAGGACGAAGACTAGGCTTAATGACCTCTCTGGTAGGCTCCTGTGTGATGTTGCAGGCACTGTCTTTTCTTAAATTTGTGAATGAACTCAAGCGCCCGTGTAAATATTTCATGTTTCAATGTGTGTATCTGCAGTTTATTGACTTGTGCAACCAATATATGTACAAAATAAAATTAGATCAGTGCAGCTTTTATTTAGGTGCGATCTACTGCACAAAAATAGAAATAGGACAATTGTAATGAACTAAAATGTATTAATTTTATTTGCAATTTAATATTTCATGTATAATTATAATTTAAAATGTTGTTTAATAAATACTAAATGTAACATGCAATTGGAATTACTGTTAGTTGGTATATTTAAATGATGTTCAGACCTGCAAAGATGACCAGTCCGTGGCATACTTCCGTATTTCTGATCTTGCAACCACGGAGCAGTATGTTGTCCAGATCCAAGGGATAGCGGTCAGTCTTCCATTGCATGACCCCGGTGAACTTATCCAGACGGTTGTTGGGCTCCTCGCATTCAATCATGGCTACGAAAGATATTGAAGCAAAAAAAAATTACTTTCTTCACTACAGTATTATATTACTTAAACTTAAATACATATTCTCAGATCATGTCTAGAATACATATTCTTAGATCATGTCTACAATAAAAATCTAGTGAAGAAATATTTGACTAAATATTGTTGTTGGAAGGTGCAAACATTTAATGAAAACTTTTCTGTAAAGTAAATCCTCAAAAAAAAGAGATGAGGATTTTAATGTATTTATATGTCAGATTTAAACATAATGCATGTGTGCATCAACCTCACAGGACAAAGACTGACTTGTTTGTCCTTCCAGTATTAATGTTGCCCAATTTTGGTCATATTTTTGGCGAATAACTCCATTACACATGATTTTTCCTGCGAGGGTTTTTTTTCATGTTAAAGTTCAAAGTTCAATTCTTTGACAGGTGCACGATACTCTGGCAGTTATTTCACAATACCCTAAAGCAAGGCAAGGCATGGCAATAAATATATATACACACATATATACATATACATATACATATATATATATATATATATATATATATATATATATATATATATATATATATATATATATATATATATATATATATACATACATACATACATACACACACACACACATATATATATATACACATATATATACAAATATACACATATATACAGATATATATACACATATGTACATACATGTATACACATATGTATATACATATATACACATATGTGTATATATATATATATATATATATATACACATATACACACACATATATGTATACACATATATACAAATATATACATATATGTATATACATATATACACATATGTATATACATATATACACATATGTATATACATGTATACACATATGTATATACATATATACACATATGTATATATATATATATATACACATATACACACACATATATGTATATACATATATACACATATATATACACATATGTATATACATATATACACATATGTATATACATATATACACATATGTATATACATATATACACATATACATATACATATATACACATATATACACATATGTATATACATATATACACATACATATATACACATATACATATATACACATATACATATAAACACATATACATATATATATATATATATATATATATACTCACATATAAACATAGATACACATACAATACATGCACACAAAAATATGTTTTTAATGACCTTCAAAAACCTCTGGAAATTTTTGGCTTTGAAGATAAGTAAAATCAAATGTCCCCAGAGAGTTAAAACAATGTAACTTTAAAAAAAATGTTACAATATGCAGGAGTCACCATCAAACTGAGCCAGCTGACGTTCCTCCTGGAGTCTCTCATCAGTCACTCGGAGTCCCAACTTAAACTTCAAATTGGTTTCTCTGAGAATAAAACATAAGCAAAGAAGATCAAATGGAGAATAGAGAGATTAACAAACCAAAAGTGAGTGAATGATCTGTTTCTGTTAAGTATCTGGTTTGACATCGAGTAAGACCAAAGAATCACAAAAGTCATAAAGTCCAGATTTAAACTCTCTTGACAGGTAATTGCAAAGATGTTTGTTCAAAACATACGGGGATCGCTTTGTTATTCTAATCTTGCTTAATTATCAGTTTGTACTGTTTTTCCCCACACCTTGGCTTGACCATATACCTCACCTGAGTCATTTGTCTTAATTCACTCAGCTGTCCTACTTCCTCAGTTGCTAACTGTTTTACTATTATGAACAAACTACTGATGTTTGTGTACGGTTAATTTTGGTTGTCTATGGTTGGGGGCTGAATAAGTTATTATTATTGTTCACACTATGTTTTGATTTGTCTTTGTCTCCATTTTATTATAAAACTTTCTGTAAACATTTCCTTCTGGCAAAAAGATACAAATATTTGATGTAAAAAAAGAAAATCAAATTTTTACAAAACCGTTATTTTACCTGGGGAGTTTCTAATTGAAGAAATGGGGAACTCACCCGTCAAGCTCTGCCGTTTCCACGTAGCAAAGGCTGTTTGGGTTTGAGCTGGAAAGCAGCAAAATGTCCGCCTGTGAGGAACAGAAGAAAACAACACAATCTGAGCCACTTGACAACGCACAACTTGTAGACCAGCAAGTACTTTTGTGTATTCTCAGGGCGTTGAAACTGATCGCAACTGAACTATGCAATTTCTCTTAGAAGTCTTCATCATCAGTTCTTGCCCTAGGACTGTCTCCCCCGTAGAGAATAAATATGTTCCGGCATCATCCTCTCAGATGAGAGATATCCCACCAAAGGCTTCATCAGTTAAGGCTCTCCGACTTCGACGGGATAGCTCTCTTCTGAAGGGACGATGCTGGAACATATTTATTCTCTAAGGTGGAGACAGTCTGAGAGCATTAAGGGATTAATCATATGCAATAATTTCATATAACTTATTTACAGTTTAGCACAGGATGACAAACATGCGGCACACATCACCAAACAGGTGTTTTGCCTGCATTTTTAAATGAAAGAAACTGCTGTTCTAAATGTGTCCACTGGATGTCGCAATACCAATTCTGTTGGGCAAGTAAATAGTTCATACCAGGGCGAGCATACAGTATACAGAGTAATAAGTACAATATAAAGCGGGGTTTTAAAACAAACAAGAGTACAATAAACACTGAAAATGCTGCACAGTTCTGTGGCAATTATTGTCTTCTGTGCAAATTGAAAAAGGGAAGAATGGAAGTAACAAATGAGGTAGTTAAAACATAGAATCATTTTATTTGTGTTTTATTTTTGTTGTTTGTTCTAATCTAGACAGGCTGGGACTTAAAATCAGAGGTGGGTAGAGTAGCCAGAAATTGTACTCAAGTAAGAGTACTGTTACTTTAGAGATG
Organism: Nerophis ophidion; assembly: GCF_033978795.1. Classification (NCBI taxonomy): domain Eukaryota; kingdom Metazoa; phylum Chordata; class Actinopteri; order Syngnathiformes; family Syngnathidae; genus Nerophis; species Nerophis ophidion. The sequence continues at coordinate 50,098,158 of NC_084627.1, read as the reverse complement.
TATTACTCAAGTAAAAGTATGGAGTAGTCACCCAAATATTTACTTGAGTAAAAGTAAAAAGTATATTGTGAAAAAACTACTCAAGTACTGAGTAACTGATGAGTAACCTGTTTGTTTAAAGATGACGGCAACAAGTAATGCACAAAAACATAAACATAGCAATGAACAAATTCACAGCCAGGAGTATCTCTTAAGCAACTAAAACAATAATATATATTAAATAATATATATTTGGTTTTACACTGTATTGGAAAAAAAAATTGAAAATGAATTTTACCTTTGCAAGCTCATTATACTATTGGCTAAGTTTTATATTCATAAATGTAAGTTTCTCAATACCCGACCTGTTTTTTATGCCTTTAAAAGGATTTAGAACTCCAAATTAAAACAGTCTACCTCTAACAAGCAAAAAGCTGTGAAAACGATGATGCTGTGTTCCAAATCTAAGTTATTTATTGAGATTGAGTGAGCCCATGGCTTTGCACTTTGTTTATTTTATATACATATTTTTTTTGCATTCTATTTTAGTTACTTTGAATTTACATCCTCCTGGCGCTGTTTTGTACGTTTTTTATACTGTTTTGTACTGTTTTTGTACTGACTTTGATTATTATTGTCAACTGTTTGTAAATGTTGACATTTATAAATAAAGGTTTAAAAAAAAAAAAGTGTGCAGTTAATCATGTGACCGCCGGGCTCTGTTTGATTGGTGAAACGGAGTCAAACGTCACCAGTGACTGCATTTGATTGGTGAAACGGAGTCAAAGGTCACCAGTGACTGCATTTGATTGGTGAAACGGAGTCAAAGGTCACCAGTGACTGCATTTGATTGGTGAAACGGAGTCAAACGTCACCAGTGACTGCATTTGATTGGTGAAACGGAGTCAAAGGTCACCAGTGACTGCATTTGATTGGTGAAACAGAGTCAAAGGTCACCAGTGACTGCATTTGATTGGTGAAACGCAGGCATGTGAGATCCTACTTTGAAGGTGTGTTTGACAAACAAAACAAACAAAGCGTGCATTAACAGATCGATAAAAATCAGTAGCGAGTAGCGAGCTGAATGTAGATAAATGGAGAGGAGTAAAAGTAGCGTTTCTTCTCTATAAATATACTCAAGTAAAAGTATGTTGCATTAAAACTACTCTTAGAAGTACAATTTATCTCAAAAGTTACTTAAGTGATTGTAACATAGTAAATATAGCGCGTTACTACCCACCGCTGCTTAAAATTGTATTAATTTGTCGATACACTGACATGAAATCTAGGTTAATTGTGTTCTTCGTGGTGTTTTTGAAACAGCACCATTTTTTCTTTCAGAATTGAACTAACTTGAAGTGTTTTGTCCAGAGGATTATTTGCTCGTTATTTCGGGTCAAAGTAAAACAAAGAAAACAATCTGAACTTGTCCTATTTGTATTTTTAAGTTATCATGCCATGATTTAACTGGTTGGGCCCACGTGGTTATAGAAGTTTGTCCATGCTATGAAACTTTGTTCTGAACAGTCCAGTTTCAGTCGATTTGATAGCCTGGGAAGACAATGACCTGATGAATGAGAATATTCACAGGCATACCTTGTTTATACTTTTAGGAGGCCTTATTTAACAGATTAGGTAAGATACTTTATACCGTACATAGAATTGACTCAGAGCAAGGGTGCGCAAAACTCCCACCACCCCACCTTCAACAGACATGTATGGGAAAATTATAGGATAGAAGGTATACTGTTTGGATAAATTTTGTGCACTAAATATGTTAAACCATTTCAATGGAGATCAATAGTACAACCAGCTTCGACATCTTGTCTTGGTGTTATAGTTGACAAAACAGTGTAATATCTCTCATAAACAAAGCATTTATTGTACTTTTACAATGAATCAAAAGCCAATTTTCATGTAAATCCTCCGCCAGGAAGTTATGCATATTATTATGCAGGCTACTTTTTGTAAGTTAGGTACTTAATAAGTTAGCAACATACTCTGCCAGCAGATTTTGATAAAACTTTTAGGACATTTTAGAAATGTGTAAAGGAACAAGTGATCATTTGTACTACAGTACCTTATGATTACGTTACGTGGCTCAACTTCTGTGCGTGTGTATGTATGTATGTATGCATGTATGCATGTATGCATGTATGCATGTATGTATGTATGTATGTATGCATGTATGTATGTAAGCGGTGCTGCCTCCACCCACAGAGACTGGGGGAATGGATGATTGACAAGAACATTTAATGCGTTTCTTGCATTCTGGTATAGAACAAAAGCAACATGGCTCAAAAAGATATGGGTGAATTTTAATGAACCTTTTAGAAAGTTCCAGAAATGGGATAAAGAACAAGTGATTATACTTTGGGGGTGATCCGGCTCAGTGTCTGGATTCCAGACACATTCGAGGGGCACAGAGGTCTTTGCCCCTTGAATGTGTTTCTAGTTCATTCTGCAACCTTTATGAATCCATCCATGAAACTATCAAATCAAGCACTGTGTAAAAAAAGTATATTTTTGTAAATACCGTACCGGAATAAAGTCATTTTTCTTCATACGAACAACATCTCCGACCTGGATGTCCCTCCACTTTGACGCTTGAAACCTGAGAAAATATCAAAAGATAATGCAGCATGTAAAGTTTAAAGTTTGTATGTAAAGTAAGTCTGATGTGACAATAAATACATCAAACATTTGAGAAAAAATGAGGACTACTTCAGTGTTACGGAGGTATTAATTATTTATGGATGAGGACAACGAATGGGAAATTAAACTCATTCTGACCTGCCGTCTAGCAAGACCTCACATTTCCGGTTATTAATCTCCTTGTCCATTCGATGCCGAGCCTGGAGGAAAAGAAACCAGATAGAACTTACTTGCTTTTTGTGAGTAGTGTAATCAAGCAAGAACGGGAATGTGTTTGTTGACGTTCTTACAAGATCATCCACCAGGTCTTTGATGGCCGTCACCCCCAAAACCACGACCAGAGGAATCAGAGTGGTGTACCAAGGCAGAGTGGTGATAGCTGGAATAGACTGACGGAAAAAGGCAAAATGATGGCATTTTGTTTGCAGATGAGGACAACTCACACTTGAGCAGAAATATTTCAATGTTGAAGTCCTCTTTTTGTTTGTCCTAAGACTGAATTGTACTGTTTGACCTTATAAAAAAATAAAAAAGCAATAGCTATTCAGTTTTACCTTGAACTCCTTACTATTTGAACCCTGTATTGTTGTGCACTGACTGATTTTAACACCAACACAAACTACCAGTTCTAACAATGATCAATAACAAAGTTTGAAGGCAACACTGCACCATTTTATTAGCTTATATCAGGGATCCTCATTGGTTTTTGACAAGCATACTATGCCATTAAAACATGTGACGCGCATGTGAAGGATGAAGGTGTCGAAGTCATTGCTGACACTGCTTTTATTAATCGAGATGATGCATGTTGACCCACTGGAGTCACAGTAGAGACCAAAGGTTTGGACACACCTTCTCCTCATTCAATGGATTTTATTTATTTTCATGACTATTTACATTGTAGATTTTCACTAAAGGCATTGTCCCTATAAATGAGCACATGTGGAGCTATGTACTTAACAAAAAAAGGTGTAATCAAGTCAAATCAAGTCTATTTCATTTATATAGCACGTTTACACCAACTTTTAAATTGAACCAAAGTGTTTCTTAAGTTAAAAAAAGCATAGAGCAAAAAAATAAAAAAAATAAAACATGTTTTATATTCCAGGTTCTTCAAAATAGACACTCCTTGCTCTGATTACTGCTTTGCACACTCTTGGCATTCTCTCCATGAGCTTCAAGAGGTAGTCACCTGAAATGGTTGTCACTTCATAGGTGTCATTGTTTTGATGCCTTCAGTGACTATCTACAACTAAATAGTCATGAAAATAAAAAAAATCCATTGAATGAGAAAGTGTGTCCAAACGTTAGGCCTGTACTTTATGTCCGGCAAATTGCAAGGAACGCAAGCAACGAGTCTCACAAATGACATACGTCCCTCAGGCTCTAAGCCATTCATCTTCGCCTCCAAGTACCGTTATCACTGGAGGACTAGCAGATGAGGAAAAGCTAAATATGCTACACTCCACAGTAGGGGTGTAACGGTACGTGTACTTGTATTGAACCGTTTCGGTACGGGGGTTTCGGTTCGGCACACGGGCGTATCGAACGAGTTTAGAAGCAGAAGTCTTCACAAGCTGCTCTGCTTTCTGCCTCTGTGGCTCTGTCTCAGCAGCAAGCGTTGTCCCGCCCACACAACCATCTGATTGGTTACATACAAAAACAATCAGCAGTGCGTATTCAGAGCGATGTAACAGCCAATCCAGTGCGTATTCAGACTTCAGAACGATGTAGTCAATGCTTTAGCGTCGAGCAAAGATATTCGTCTAGCAGGGGAGCAGCGCACTCTACCCAAATTATACAAAACACTTCCCAGTCACAACTATTACAAACATCACTATGAGCCCGTTGACTTTCTAGAAAATTAAACTGCAGCTCAGCTCGCTCACAGTATAGGCTTGAGGTGAGGGCTAATTAGCTTTTAGCGTAACGTTAGCTCATTTTGCTGTGTGTGTGTGTGTGTGTGTGTGTGTGTGTTTTAGGGGGAGCAAAGCCCTGTCTGTCTGTTATTTCATTGAACTCCATTGTGTTTAGGGATGAATAGTCTCTCCTGTTGCAATTGTACTATTTTTTCAGCTATAGTTACATTAATCATTAGTAATGTAGCAGCGTAGTTTTGAATAGCAGGGTCCCTGCTATCACATGTTGATAAAAATACAACATTTACATAATAAAAGTCAACTACAGGCTTCCCAAATGCTGTAATAAATTAAGCATGATGAGTTGACTTGAAACTGTTTAATGTTGTACTTCTTATATGTAGAAGAAAGGTTGTTTTGTTTTATTTAATCAAAGCAACAACTTGAGGCAGTTTAATGTGGATTAACGTGGGCAGAATTATTATAGTGTTCCCAATGTTAAAAGGATAAAGCCATTGTTTACAAATTTGGTAAATAAATAACCCAAGAATTTATATTTTGTTGTTTTCTTACTGTACTGAAAATGAACCGAACCGTGACCTCTAAACAGAGGTACGTACCGAACCGAATTTTTTGTGTACCGTTACACCCCTACTCCACAGCTTAGGGGATATAAAAAGCCATGCTATCCCTAGAGCTCTTGGATGTAAACAGAAACAAATATTGACAGCATCATTACCAAGTATAGTATCCGTAAATGGTCGATACCGCAGTGACTAGATCAATATTTTTTATCATACAAAATGGTTTGTCGTTTCTCAGAAAACAAGCTAATGGACGCAGGTGGACTTCAAAGGCAAAATCCAACAGATTTAAAGAAGATCACACAGTAGTTATTGCTTATTTTTAGTTATGTTGACTTAATGTTGCTCAAAATACCGTAGATCATAAAAATGTATAATTAAGTCATTTAAATAGTTAGTTGATTGTTACACTGCCACCCTGCATTTTGTGTGATTATAATTGGGCAAAAAAATGTAACAATTCAAACGATCTTGAAACTTTTTACATTTCGCTATCAGCAATTATGTAATCAGTCCTGTAACTACTTCATATTGGATACACATATTTGCAGTATCTCACAGAAATAACTTAAATACTCAAAACAACAAACAAAAAAGTGCTTATTACATTTTAACAGCATTGTAAAGTAACTATTAACAGTAATTTAGCAAGCGGATTGCTAAAAATAATAACAATAATCAATAATAAACGAATGCGTCGGCAGCTAAATTAAGAGTCTGCTTTAAAATGGTTCAATAATCATTTCATTGTTTTTTGCAATAAAGCAGAAGGCAGATACTGTACTATAACTGCATTAAATGAATCCCCTTGCAGGGACCATCCAGTGGTTTGTTGTCATCTTTGACAATACCTTTTCACTTTTGTGTGAGTAGGACATCTAGACCTTTACCTGCAAGATCAGCAGAGCCAAGAAGTAGATGTTTGCAACTCTCTTGAACTGCTCAAACAAGTTGAGTGGAAGGAAGGTGAAGACGTTGTACTTGTACGTCTTGATGGCATTTCCCTGAAACCATAATGTTTGATGAGCACAAAGCCAAGAAGCGTACAGTAATGACACAAAGGCTATTCGACAGTCGTAATTACCACTTGTGTAACAGTCAGAGACTTCAATACACTTTTTAAGTAGACCAACACAGACTGATCTTTGTTCCATGATGTATCGGCCCAAGTCAGATAAAAGATAACGTTTACGAGTTCTGGCTATGTTTACACAAGAATGACAAGTTAACATTAGAAGTTAGTAGGTTGGTCGTCTTGCACTTACAGAATATTTGCTCTTCTTAATGCACAGGAATGTTTTTTTGTCAAATTCTGGCAGGTGATGATACGCTCGGTCATTGGCTTTCACCCTCCAAGCAATCTCTATGAAAAAAGAAGACAACATGAGATGATATTTTATCCTTTTATGCATCGGTTCAGTCAAGTTGAATCATTTAGATAACACATTTAAAAACAACCTTCAGTTGCCAAAGTGCTGTATGGACATAAGATACAATTTGTAAAATAGTGCAAAGCTGTCTCACGTGTGCATTTTAACACGATGCTATAATAGCAATTCTACCTTAAAAGTGCAAGAAGACATCACATAAAAATACTAAAATATTACATTGTAGTAAATAAATTAAATGCATTGAATAGAAAAATAAACAACCAAGATATCCTGCCTAACTGGATTTGAACGCCAGGGAGTAAACGTATGTTATAGTCTAGATTTAAACTAGCTCAGGGACTCAGAAGATAATAGAAAGTGCAAGGCTGTTTCACAGTCCAGGCCCAGCTTCTGAAAAGGCTCGATCTCCTCTGTTTTTTAGCCTGGTTTTAAGCCCAACCAGACAGAGGTGGTCTGAAGACCTCAAGGTCCTCCACGGCTGAAGTAGCTCACTCAGATAAGGCAGGGCTATTCGCTATAAGCACTTAAAAACGATAGTACGATACAATTTTTAAATTGGCTTCTAAAAAGTAACCGGGATCCAAAGAAGAGAGGCCAGGATGCAGGCCTTCGTACAAAGAATTACAGTCACCCAGGCATGATGTTACAAATGTATGGAGAAGTTCTTTAAAAGTCAGCCTGTGGAAGATCGGGTTTGACAAGGAGTCGTAGCTGAGAGAAGCTAGATTTAATGACACAGCTATGTCTATGAATGTTCTCATTCATCCAGGTCATTGTAATCTCAGGGCATTCCATCAACCAGAATGTTTCTAACGCCTGTTATTAGAAACATTCTGGTCACAGAAGGTTACCAGAATGTTTCTAACTCCTGTTATTAGAAACATTCTGGTCACAGAAGGTGACCAGAATGCCATTTGTTGACAACTGAATGGAATCCTTACATGGGGGATTCTGACTATTTTGGACTGGTAGTAGTCGATCCACAGTCATCGTTCTGTCCCACAATACCTCAGTGCTTAAAAGGGTGACTTGTCATTGGCTTTGACAGTAGGATGGCTCGTTTGCATCACAACAGTTGTTTTTCTCACTACGATAAGGGTAAACCATCCTTGCCCAGGCATGTCCTCCTGGTTTGGAGTATAAATATTTTGGGTTTTGGCACCAGCTGCTAGACTAGATCCAACCAATCTAAGTCTATGAGCACCAACTGTTGAAGCCTGCTCGGACTAGAGGCGTAATGTCCTCTAAGACAAACCAAACAGTCCAGTTGTTATTTATTGAATGCCAGGAGAATGACAGAACTAATGTGTTTGTCCAGCTTAAGCAGGCCGTCAAAAATAAGCACAGATCTTCTAGTAGATGTTGAGCAGAGCTCAACTTTACCTACAAATGAGGCATAGGGATGCAATATGTACATAAAGCTACCCTAAGTAGCATGTTAGCATTGGTTAGCTCGCAGTCATGCACTGACCAAATAGGCCTGATTAGCACTCAAACAAGTCAATAACATCAACAAAGCTTTGAAACTTTTGGTGAACAAAATGAGACAAAAAAGGAGTGGAAGATTTTATATGTAAACAAAGTGTTGCGTCACAGTCCACACAATGGTGAGTTCAAGTACCGACGAAATTAGTAGGACAAAATGATGTTCACCAAATACTCTAATCCATACAGTTACCACTGACTCTTCCAGGCTACATTATACACCCCCCCCCAACCCTGCCCACCTCAACCGACGCAGGAGGGGGCGGGGTGTATAATGTAGCCTGGACGAGTCAGGGTTGCATGGGATTCTGGGTATTTGTTATGTTGTGTTTATGTTGTGTTATATTGCGGATGTTTTCCCAAAATGTGTTAGTCATTCTTGTTTGGTGTGGGTTCACAGTGTGGCGCATATTTGTAACAGTGTTAAAGTTGTTTAAACTGGCACCCTCAGTGTGACCTGTATGGCCGTTGAACAAGTATGGTCTGATCCGTGAAGCATACACACAAACATATTAAACAGTGGGCTTTCTAACAATTGGGAAGGTTTGTGTCATGTTTGTCATTAAACAAAAAATACAACAAAAAAATTCTTACCCGATCCCTTTTTTTAAAAATGCGCCAGGAAACCACTAGGGCGGCGCTAAAGAGCTGTGGGTTGCTGACCTGGTCTAGCCTGTAGGCTTACAGAAAAACTTGTATGGGTCAAAAATGACTGGAACCATTCTAGGGTTGACCCTTAAATGCCACACATGACTCCAGGTGAGTTGAAAGTATGCCTTGGTCTACCCATCAAAAGCTAATGTACAAAAACTAAAGGCACAGCTAAAAACAGGTCATTAAAAACGTTGCTGTTTATTTAAAACCAGACCGTAATTTCTCAATATTTTCATTTGACAAAGTGGGAAAGAAGTTGATCATAAACAACCTTAAAGATCTCAAATAAAAAAGCCAATTCAGAGATTGGTGTTAAATTTGATAAAATATTAGTGTTAGGTTATTCTTTGTGATTAGCGGTGGACCAAAGCATGTTTTAAATGAGTTTGGAAACATCTCAGGGAATAATTTACCAAATGAACAATACATGCTACTTTGTTGCTTTACTGTAGATCAGGGGTGCACTCAGCTCTTTTTGTTATTTCTTTATTGTAATTATTAACACAATATATTGAGAGATATATTACATTAGTTTGCTTTGTCAGCTGTAACACAAAGTTAAAATGTGGATGTATGTTCAGATAGCTTGGCATTTATTGACCTATACACTACTTAGGGATGTAACATTATAAACATTTCATAGCACACTTATTGAGTGTATAAACATGTTTGTATTCTTCCTTTATAATTTTTCGGGGTATTTGGTATCACAAACCCCAAAAGCAGTGAAGTTGGCACGTTGTGTAAATGGTAAATAAAAACAGAATACATTGATTTGCAAATCCTTGTCAAGTTATATTCAATTAAATAGTCTGCAAAGACAAACATTATTTTTTGCAAATATTACCTCATTTGGAATTTGATGCCTGCAACATGTTTTAAAAAAGCTGGCACAGGTGGCAAAAAACACTTAGAAAGTTGAAGAATGCTCATCAAACACTTATTTGGAACATCCCACAGGTGGAAAAGCTAATTGGGAACAGGCGAATGTCATGATTGGGTATAAAAGCAGCTTCTATGATATGTTCAGTCATTCACAAACAAGGATGGGGCGAGGGTCACCACTTTGTCAACAAATGCGTGAGCAAAATGTCGAACAGTTTAAAAACATTTCTGAACTAACTATTGCAAGGAATTTAAGGATTTCACCTTTCAAGGTCTGTAATATCATCAAAAGGTTCAGAGAATCTGCAGAAATGACTGCAGGTAACATTGAATGCCCGTGACCTTGGATCCCTCAGGCGGTACTGCTACAAAAACCGACATCAGTGTGTAAAAGATATCACCACATTGGCTCAGTAACACTTGATGCCATTCAATTCTAAGGTAATGATTTGCAGTGTACTTAATTGAAAATTAGTTGATAAGGATTTAAAAATCATTGATTTCTGTTTTTATCTACGAATTATTTACAATGTACCAACTTCACTGGTTTTGGGTTGTGTAAAAACGATGGTCTATGTGACGTCACGTGAGTTCACTTCCTGTTTAGACACCTCTGTGTCCTATTCCTCTATGTACATTACAATGTGTTAATACATGCTTAGTTTGTGGTATGAAGTAAGGAAGCCACTGTCTCTTGTACAGTATTCATGTTAGCATTTAAGATAGCTAGTGATTAATGTGCTCAGTAGATGAACATCATCGTCTGTCCGTGAGGTTCTCAAAGTCAATCTTTATCCAAAACAGGATTACTAACCGTTGGGGTTTTACCACGGTGTATCATTAATACTGTTAATCGTTACATCCCTATCAAGAAAGACATATTCCATGTTAAAATGGTGATGTTTTGGGAGACCAACCACCAATAAAATGTTTTACAACTCATTTTAATGGACGAAAATGTTTATCAATACGAGTTTTAATGTACAAGCTGCATCAGAACCAATTAAGTTTGTATCTTGAGGTAAATTGACAATAACTCTGCACTTCTACGTCCACATGTTCCCTTCTTTTCTGCAAGCAAAACTTGTATCACTCGTATTTTCTGTGCTTTTGTGCTTCTCCGTAAATAAGCACTGTCACCGGTCCGTGAGTTCATCAAAATGCAGGTAAAATTCACGGTTTTATGATCATTTTGATATAAAAATGTTAATGCAAACTTTCAGAAGTTTTTCCACGGTTTATCCCTTGTCGTGATGTGCTCAAATAAATAGCACAAAATAATGATAATAATAACAATAATATTTATAAAAATTAATAATAGAAACATTCCAAAATAGATTATAAACTTTCTTAATTGTGTTGCTGACATAATAATTTCCGGTTGTATTCTTTTCTCAAAACGATTGTTCATTACCTGTTAATTGTTGGTTACTTTCTGTTGTAACATGGTTCTATCTACCTTCCTGCGAAAAAATTATAAAGCACCTAATCTTCTGTTTTGATACTTTCATTTGACGTATTTTGGGCGAAACTAGGCATTTGTGTATTGATCCAATACTAAATAGCTACAAGGGCAAATTGGTCATACAAATAATGCTGATAGTTAATTTCCAGTTAATCGAATGATCCCATTTTGATCACATTTTACAAACACAATCAGACAAAAACATTGCATGAAGGTGTTTACAATACCTGTGTCCAGGGACTTTTTTGTAAACAATAACAAAAACGTCATAAAACAAATCGTGGAAAAGTGGTACTGCTACGGCTCATATGGACTACAGCAGAGAAATATATTTTAGGTGCTGTGGTTAGGAAACACTGGTCTAACCTTCAAGAAGGGATGACTATTGACAATTGGGGTAGCATTATGATTGAATCTTTTTCATCATATTTAATGCTCCAAGCATCCTTTAAAGGGGAACATTATCAGAATTTCAAAAGGGTTATAAACAATAAAAATCAGTTCCCAGTGGCTTGTTTAATTTTTCGAAGTTTTTTTCGAAATTTTACACCTCCAGGAATATCGCGAAAAAAAGCTTTAAAGTTCTTGATTTTCGCTATTTGCGATGTGACTGTCCATTTCCCTGTGACGTCATACTGGGCTGCCAATACAACAACATGGCGGTTACCACAGCAAGATATAGCGACATTAGCTTGGATTCAGACTCGGATTTAAGTGGCTTAAGCGATTCAACAGATTACGCATGTATTGAAACAGATGGTTTGAGTATGGAGGCAGATAGCGAAAACGAAATTGAAGAAGAAATTGAAGCTATTGAGCGAATAGCTATTGACGCTATTCGGCCATAGCATGGGTGTACCTAATGAAGTGGCCCATAGCATGGCTGCCTTATTAGCAACGGCGGGGGTGCATAATTCGGCACAACAGTGCAGACCAAACGATCAGGACTTTCGCATCTTGTGACACTGGAGCAACTTAAATCCGTCGATTGGTAAGTGTTTGTTTCGCATTAAATGTGGGTATCTACTTTCAAATGTACATACAGCTAAATAGCATGTTAGCATCGATTAGCTGGCAGTCATGCCGTGACCAAATATGTCTGATTAGCACATAAGTCAACAACATCAACAAAACTCACCTTTGTGATTTCGTTAACATAATGGTTGCAAATGCATCTGCAGGTTATCCATACATCTCTGTGCCATGTCTGTCTTAGCATCGCCAGTAAAATGTGCAGACACTCTGGTACATTCAATGGAGGTCTGGCGGCAGATTTGTTGCCAGTGGTGCAACTTGAATCCCTCCCTGTTAGTGTTGTTACACCCTCCGACAACACACCCACCAGGCATGATGTCTCCAAGGTTACAAAAAATTGTCAAAAAAACAGGAAATAACAGAGCTGAGACCCGGTGTTTGTAATGTGAAAATGAATATGGCGGGTGTGTTACCTCGGTGACGTCACGTTCTGACGTCATCGCTAAAAGAGCGATAAACAGAAAGGCGTTTAATTTGCCAAAATTCACCCATTTAGAGTTCGGAAATCGGTTAAAAGAAATACATGGTCTATTTTCTGCAACATCAAGGTATATATTGACGCTTGCATAGGTCTGCTGATAATGTTCCCCTTTAATGTTTCCGTACCTCATTGGAAAACCGTTTCGACCACCCTGCTCCAGACACAGAAAATAAAACCTGATATAATGTTCTCATATGACTGTCATGTGGTCAAACACAATTACATGTAGTAATCTCACAAATTACACTTTCATAATAACCTGTTTTTTTTTTACATATAAATAATTTATATTTTATATTTAAAGATGTTGTGCAAAACATTACTACATTTTATTTTGTTGAAACAATTTAAAAAAGTAAAATATTTAAATTATTAATTAGACTAATTCATAATTTAAAATAAATGCCATTGTATTTTTGGTTGGGGTTTTTTACCTTTTATTTACAAAAATTACAATTATTATCTCACAGTCCAAGAAAATAATATTGTAGAGAACAATCCCAGCCACACAATATTCCAAATAACAATCCACACAGCAAATAAGACGCACAAACATAAGAAAAAAAACCCAGAAAGGTCAAATGCCATTGTTGATAAATAAATAAAATATTCCCTCACCAGTGGGTCGAATTTCCACAGGGGGCTGCGGTGCACCTGGTGTCTCCTCCTCTTCCTCTTCTGTGGATACATCCAGCTCGTCGTCGGTCTCATCATCACTGTAGGGCATGACATCATCATTGGGCTCCAGGGATGGATGGCCGCCTGTACGCCGAATACTCATTTTCACACTGTAGGGAGCTCTGTAAAAGATGTGATCATTCAGATATTTAAACAATAGCAGGAAACAATTGGGTTGAATTTGAATTAATTTAAAATAAAAATAAAAGTTCCTGCAAAAAGTAAGTTTGGACAGAAAACAACAAGAGGACCACAGGTTTAAAGCTTATCACTAAAAGCTGAACCCATCTCTTCTGTACCACTAATACTACCACATTAGTGCCATACAAACACACTGTTGGTTGTCATCCAGGTGGATTTTGCACAATGCAAAAAAGAGATGAAAAAATATAAGACAATACAACTAGATAATTGAAAAAAAAAATGTTTTTTCAGTAATTAAAAAAACAGACAGTATTACTAACTAGGAGTGTGGGGAAAAAATCTATTCAAATTTGAATTACGATTCTCACATTAAGCGGTAGAAATCGCACATTCCCTTTGGGGCCGCGGGGGGCGCTGGTGCCTATCTCAGCTACAATTGGGCGGAAGGCGGGGTACACCCTGGACAAGTCGCCAACTCATCGCAGGGCCAACACAGGTAGACAGACAATATTCACACACTAGGGACCATTTAGTGTTGCCAATCAACCTATCCCCAGGTGCATGTCTTTGGAGGTGGGAGGGGCCTACCCCAGGTGCATGTCTTTGGGGGTGGGAGGAGCCTATCCCCAGGTGCATGTCTTTGGGGGTGGGAGGGGCCTATCCCCAGGTGCATGTCTTTGGGGGTGGGAGGGGCCTATCCCCAGGTGCATGTCTTTGGAGGTGGGAGGAAGCCGGAGTACCCGGAGGAAACCCGGGCATTCACGTGGAGAACATGCAAACTCCACACAGAAAGATCCTGAGCCCGGGATTGAACCCTGACTACTCAGGAACTTGGTATTGTGAGGCAGACGCACTAACCCCTCTGCCACCGTGAAGCCCGATTCAGAATCGATTCTCTTTTTTTTTTTAAATTGATATATATATAGTTTTTTTAATCAATTCAAAAAACAATACACAGCAATACCATAACAATGCAATCCAATTCCAAAACCAAAGCTGAGCCAGCAACACTCAGAACTGCAATAAACAGAGCAATTGAGAGGAGACACAAACACCACACACAACAAAACAAAAGTAGTGAATATTATCAACAACAGTATCAATATTAGTTATAATTTCAGCACATTAGTGATTAAAAATCCCTCATTGACATTATCATTAGACATTTATAAAAATAAATAAAAAAGAACAATAGTGTCACAGTGGCTTACACTTGCATGGCATCTCATAAGCTGGACAACACACTGTGTCCAATGTTTTCACAAAGATAAAATAAGTCATATTTTTGGTTCGTTTAATAGTTAAAACGAATTTACATTATTGCAATCAGTTGATAAAACATTGTCCTTTACAATTATAAAAGCTTTTTACAAAAATCTACTACTCTGCTAGCATGTCAGCAGACTGGGGTAGATCCTGCTGAAATCTATGTATTGAATGAATACACAATCCTTTTCAATCGGGAAAAAAATCATTTTTGAATCGAGAATCGTGTTGAATTGAAAAAAAATAACGATTTTGAATCAAATCATGACCCCAAGAATCGACATTGAATGGAATCGTGGGACACTCAAAGATTCGCAGCCCTATTACTAACTGTCTGGAATTTTGTCCCAAATGATCACTATACAGTTTATTGTTCCATCCCTCATCCATTAACAAGTAAAAAGTCAAGGGACGGTCACGCCATGTTCTTTCCGCAGATGCTGCTCAATTTTTTTAGTGCATTATGACAAATGACGAGAGCGGTCACGGTCGCCGTGGTTAAATTCCAGCCGTGAACTCATCAAATGCATCCCAGCATTTTAAACCGATGTCTTTACTTCCTTCTTTACATTGAAGAAGATGCCGACACGTGGGATAAGATCTCTCATCCAACAAAAATCACCACATAGACCAGGGGTTGGGAACCTTTTTGGCTGAGAGAGCCATGAAAGCCAAATGTTTTAAAGTGTATTACCGTGAGAGCCGTATCATATGTTTTAACACAGAATACAACGAAATGCATGCATTGTTTAAGTAAGACCTACATTTTTAGAGTATAAGTCTTATATTTTATATCATTTTTATTCTGATGCTAACCAATAATAAATAAAATACTTCTTTGGCAACACTAAATGGTCCCTAGTGTGTGAATGTGAGTGTGAATGTTGTCTGTCTATCTGTGTTGGCCCTGTGATGAGGTGGCGACTTGTCCAGGGTGTACACCGCCTTCTGGCCAAATGCAGCTGAGATAGGCTCCAGCAACCCCAAAAGGGACAAGCGGTAGAGAATAGATGGATGGACTTCTTACCATTGATGTGACTTATTGAACAGGTGCGGTTGAAAACGGATGGATGGGTTAAAATGCATAAGAATGTTTTATATGTTAAACATTATTTTTAACACCGATTACTGGCGGAATTATTCATTACTAATCGTGTTAAGTAATGTCAGCTCAGATGTATCTGAGAGCCAGATGCAGTCATCAAAAGAGCCACATCTGGCTCGAGAGCCATAGGTTCTCTAACCCGGACATAGACTAAGCTCAGAAAGTCACCCAAAGTTCTCAATGAACACTGACAATGTTTTGGATCACAAGAACTAAAGATGTCAACTCACAACTCCGACACAGACCTGCAGACAGTCAGTGCATGTAGAATATCACTTTTCACATCTGTCGGAAAATCCAACCCAACCTTTGATTCACAAACTTATTTGTGTGAATTAGTAACGTCTGTAAACAGGAGCTTCCTGATGTTAATGGCAAAATGATTCCAAGGTTAGACACGGTAAGACAGTTTTTTGCATTTTGATGCTCTTCTTACCATCTTGTTCTGATTCAATATCAGTTTCCCCCAATTCCCAAGACTTTAATCAGGAGAGTAACATCAAAAAAAGCTTGGATAGATTTTAAGAGAAGTTGGTGTACATCTTAAATTAGCAAGTGTCATTTCTAGAATGTCTCCTTGTGTACATTTCATGTCATTTTTCCACTTGGGGCCACAGACTGAAAAATCAAAGCAAGCAGTGGCCGTTTTGACATTTTTTTATTTTAAAAACCAATACAATATATGTATAAGCAATATACATTTAAACCTCCACTCAGGCTTGATCTCAGGGACCCCGAAGGGGTTTGGTCAAAAAAATATTAAAAACGTGTCATTATTCAGTATTATTTTGTTTTATTATTATTAAAATTTTAAATCCCTAAAACAACATTAGGTCCATCTGTCAATATAATGATTTTAAAGATTTAAGTTGTGTGCTCTTTTTGTCAAAGAAGACCCTGTTTTTTGATGGAAAAAAAACACAAAATATGCAATATTATCATCCAATATTTTTTAAGTAGAATATTTGAGATTGTATAATAATTGGAGCATTAAAAAAAGTCAATAACTCATAACACCATTGATTTTAATTCATTATTATTTTTTGAGCAATGACACTTAAAAACAAATCACACTAAAATAATTGGGGATCCAAAAGGGTCCTAATCATTAAAGTGCTAAAAAATAAATTATACATTTTTTTACTGTTTACTTTTAACACGATAATCTCGAGATCAACTTCAGATCTATCCGTCAATTATAAGTTTTATTGTTGTTGTTTTTTTTTTGTTCATTTTAATAATAATAATAATGGATTAGATTTATATCGCACTTTTCTATTGTTATATACTCAAAGCGCTCACAGAGAAGTGGGAAGCCATCATTCATTCACACGATGGTGGTGGTAAGCTACATCTGTAGCCACAGCTGCCCTGGGGTAGACTGACGGAAGCGTGGCTCCCAGTTTGCGCCAACGGCCCCTCCGACCACCACCAATCATTCATTCATCATTCATTCACCAGTGTGAGCGGCACCGGGGGCAAAGGGTGAAGTGTCCTGCCCAAGGACACAACGGCAGCGATTTGGGTGTCAATAGGTGGGGATAGGTTGATTGGCGCCTAGTGTGTGAATGTGAGTGTGAATGTTGTCTGTCTATCTGTGTTGGCCCTGCGATGAGGTGGCGACTTGTCCAGGGTGTACCCCGCCTTCCGCCCGATTGTAGCTGAGATAGGCGCCAGCGCCCCCCGCGACCCCGAAAGGGAATAAGCGGTAGAAAATGGATGGATGGATGGATAGGTGGGAAGCGAACCTGCAACCTTCAGGTTTCTGGCACAGCCGCTCTACCCACTACCCCATGCCGCCCCTTCTTATTTTATGCCCTTCTTTTAAAAAAAAAAACAGCCCAGTTTTTTTATATGGCAAACACAAAATATGCAACATTTTCCCCAAAAAACATCTTAGAGTGGAAAATTTAACGGGATGTAATTGGAGCCTTGAATAATTCATAATGACATTGATTTTGATTCATTATTATTTTTTAAAGAAAGAAACAGCCTGCATGGCAGCTTTGTGTTATTAGAGTAAACATTGCAACATTTTCTTGTTACATTTCACACGTTTGCTCCTACTTTTTTCAATCATATTTTTAAAATGTGCCGTGGAGCCGTTAAAAAATTACCCGCGGGCAGCAAATGGCCCCCGGGCTGCACTTTGGAGACCCCTGGTCTAACCTTTCCTGTGTGTTGTTTTCATTGCACCTTGTCAGCTGTCTTGTATTTAAAGTGGCGTCTTAAGTTGAGATGGACAAGTGTAACTTGGAAAATGTTTTTAAGCTGAAGCCCCGTCATCATCCAGTTAAACAACATACCACGCCTCAGGAAAAGCTCTTCTGCATTGTTTAATTGGTCATCAACAAAATAAAACATTCTTTAAAATTGATGCTTTGAAAATGGAAAAAATAAAGTGTCCAGAAGCTGTAAAAAATATTATAAAACTGTATTTTGTGTCAATTATTTGCCCCTTGAGGCATTTGTGATAAAGACTATATTAATCAACTTTGATTTGATTTATGGCAGTAATTCTCAAACTGTGGCAGGAGTACCACTAGTTGTACCATTTAAATGTACGCCAAATAATCACTCAAGTCAGAAGTGTCAAAGTCCTTTTCACTGAGGGCCACATGGCAGTTATGTTTGGCCCCAGGGGGCCGCGTCAAACTGTGATATTTAAATTGTTATGCATTTTATTATCCATCCGTCCATTTTCTACTGCTTATTCCCTTTGGGGTGGCTAGTGCCTTTCTCAGCTACAATGGGGCGGAAGGCGGTGTACACCCTGGACAAGTCGTCACCTCATCGCAGGGCCATGTATTTTATTAGTAAATGTTTTATTTTATTTTTTAACTAAAATGTAAAAAAAATATGGTAAGTTGCAATATTTTTCTACTGAAAAGTTAGTGTATTTTACTGTAAATGGAAAAACAGTACGGTTGTTTTTATCGTAAAAAAAAAGGCAACTCAGTTACCAGAATTTTACTGTTAGATTTACATTACTTTTTTTTTTACAGTAAATGAAAAAAAAATGCAATTTTACAGCACCTGAGCTGCCAGTTTGTTTGTTTTTTTACCGCAAATCAACAACTACATTTTTTGATGAATTACTGTAAATGCCAACACATCACAAAGGTTTATTACAGTAAAAAGAAAGTACTGTTTTTTTTTCCATTTAGAGAAAAATGCTGTAAAAACCACAGGAAACTTCACAATTTCAGCATGAAATCCATTAATATTTTTACATTACACAATTTGATGGATAACTTGCTGTGAAATCATTATTTATTTATTTCTACTCAAAATTATTTGAGGATATATTTTCGTATAATTAAAAAATATTAGAATTAACCTAATTTGCGATGACATGGAGTACATATGTTTATTCTTCTCTGTCCAAAATAGAAAGAAGTAATACATTTTGTAAAAAAAAAAAAGTTACAATATTATATTAATACATATTCTTTACAAGCTTTCGAAGGCCAAATAAAATGAAGTGGCGGCCCACATCCGAATTTGACATTTATGACTTAAATGTTCCATTTACCAATATTAAAACACAGTGTTACTGTTCAAAATACGTCTGTTATATTGGCCAAAAATATTAAATATATTTGTTAAACAAAACCTCCGCCTTGTTGTAATGAATACTTAGGCCAACTATGCAACTGTATTTTGTTTTTGGTCATCATGGTGGCACTTGGACAGCCAAGGGTTTTCTGAGGTGGAACTTGGTAAAGAACCACTGATCTAGAATAGTTTCCAACGACGTTGGTGATGACGCGGTGACTTCAAACTGCTGAGTCAGAGTGTTGTCACGCTATTCTTCCTCTACCTTCTTCCTGGAGTGAAAATGAAACAAATGAGCCGACTAAGAAATACGAATTCCAGTCTTCCTCACAGGAATGCAATGTGTGTGTGTGTGTGTGTGTGTGTGTGTGTGTGTGTGTGCGGCGATTATGAAGGCAGGAGTAAAGAACTCTGTAGGAGAGACAAAAAGTGAGCAAAAACCACAAAAAGCAAAAACAAACTTGCTCTTCTGTTCCTTTTTCCCCCATAATTTTTAATATCACTTCTTGTGTTCTTAATTTTTATTCTGTTATTTTTTTGTTATTTTTTTTTATTCGTTATTATTACTATTATTGTTATTGCCTCTTTATTTTATCAGTTATTTATTTTTTTCTTATTATTTTACTGTTTTATGTTGTTATTGATGTATTTATTTGGTATTTAAATGTTTATTGTTATATATAATTTATACTATTCTTTAAATTATGTAATTTTTTTGTTATTATCCAGTGCGGACGCATAAAAGTTGCATTTTTCCTGAATCCCGTGTGTTTTCTTTTTTTATATAAAGGACTTTGTGTTGCAACTTGCCAGAGCGTGAGAAGTCTTATATGAATGCAGTTTGACTGATGATTGGATTGTTTGGAAAATTCTCATACAGTTCTATTATAAAGTGTTCATGAACAAGTGTCAAAACTATTGACAAATGAATGAATTTATGGGAAAGAGTGATTATGATTGTGATCACAACCAACTAAGACAGGTCCTCGCTTTTGCACAAAACTATTTTATTCAGGCAGCCTCCTCAGCAGTAGCAGCAACACAGTTAGCATCACAAGAAAACAGGTCGGGTGGCGTCTGGCTAAGGAAGGTGAGTGACCATGGCAACGGGGAGGGTGGGACAGATGAGGGCATGGTGTAGTGACAACAGTGAAACCTGAGAACAAAGGGGGTAGCTCAGCTCTGGCCCCGACAGGTGAGGTGAAAAGCAAATGAACCACGTTACGAGGAAAGTGATGCCTCTCCATGGACAAAAAAACAAAAAAGCTGATAGTGTTCACCTGCCAGATGGAACTTCGTGTACAACGCAGTGTTAATACTATTTAAATATTTTGAATATTTTATAAGTTCAATCTATAAATTATTTTTAAGGTTATCTTGATTGCAAAAAAGAGCTGTCAAAATATAAGATACAGAAAAAAAAATGATTTTATGAAAATCAGTAACGGATAGTGAAAATAACTACCAGTCGCTGAATTGACGGATAATTTTACTTGATAAGACATTCTAAAAGAAAATTTGTATATCGAGAAATTGCCAGAAATAAGTATTTTATTCTGAAAACAAGCATTATTCAACTTGCAATTCTTAAACTAAGCATCTTCAGGATTTTGCAAGAATATTTAAACAATATTTTCTATGTGTGGGGCAAACCTATTTTCTTTCAACAGTTGTCAATTTTAAAAATGTTTAAACAGAGTAGAAAAAGATATATTAATGCCAAAATTAAAGAGTCAATGACTTAAAAAAAGGCTGTTAAAACTAGGGACATTTCCAGAAATAAAACGCAAATGAACCACGTCACAAGGAAAGTGATGCCACTCCATGGAAAACAAAAACAAAAAAGCTGATAGTGTTCACTTGCCAGCTGGAACTACATGTGCAACATTTTAATATAATGCAGTATTAATACCATTTAAATATTTTGAATATTTTTTAAGTTCAATCTATAAAGTATTTTTTAGGTTATCTTGATTGCAAAAAAGAGCTGTCAAAATATAAGATAAAGAAAAAAAAAATTACATTTTATGAAAAAACACTAACAGGTAGTGAAAATAACTACCAGTCGCTGAATTGACGGATAATTTTACTTGATAAGACATCCTAAAATAAAATGTGTATATCGAGAAATTGCCAGAAATAAGTATTATATTCTGAAAACAAGCTTTAAATTCTTAAACTAAGCATCCTCGGGATTTTGCAGAATATTTAAACAATATTTTCTTTGTGTGGGACAAACCTATTTTCTTTCAACAGTTGTCAATTTCAAAAATATTTAAATAGAGTAGAAAAAAAAATATTAATGCTAAAATTAAAGCGTCAATGACTAAAAAAAGGATGTTGCAACTAGGGATATTTGTGGAAATAAAATCTAAAGTCATGGGAAGTGGCCAATAATATTCAGTGGGTCAAACAAGGATACCTTTAACACAATACTTTTTAAATGGGGGTTTCTGATGTGATGATAATGGGACTTTTGTGTAAGAGAGTCAGCGATCGCCTGAGGCAGAGTGACAGACGACACTTCTGTGTTACTGAAGGCCAAACACAATTTCTTGTTTTGGTAACAAACAGCTAGAAAACAAGACCCACAATGCCTGCCTGGTTTTGCCCGTCCACCAAAAATGCAAAGACCAGTTTTTCCACTAAAGTGAGCACAAACAACACATTTCCAAAACTATTTTTAAGTACAGTAGATCTTCCAAAGGGACAACACCACACAAAAATAACTTGAAATACTTTAGATTAGTCAGTGTACAGCATGTACAGCATGGATTTCTCTCCACTGATAATGGGTGAACACGGCCATTATTGTCGAAATTAGTGGTTGTCAACCTTTTTTCAGTGATGTACCCCCTGTGAACATGTTTTTAATTCAAGTACCCCCTAATCACAGCAAAGCATTTTTGGTTGAAAAAAAAGAGATAAAGAAGTAAAATACAGCACTATGTCATCACTTTCTGATTTATTAAATTGTATAAAAGTGCAAAATATTGCTCATTCGTAGTGGTCTTTCTTCAATTATTTGGAAAAAAGATGTAAAAATAAGTAAAAACTTGTTGAAAAATAAACAAGTGATTCAATTATAAATAAATATTTCTAATCATCAACTTAAAGCGCCCTCTTTGGGGATTGTAATAGAGATCCATCTGGATTCATCAACTTACTTCTAAACATTTCTTCACAAAAAAAGAAATCTTTAACATCAATATTTATGGAACATGTCCACACAAAATCTAGCTGTCAACAATGAATATTGCATTGTTGCATTTCTTTTCACACTTTATGAATGAGCATTCATATTTTGTTGAAGTATTATCCAATAAATATATTTATAAAGGATTTTAGAATTGTTGCTATTTTTAGAATATGTTTTAAAAATCTCACGTACCCCTTGGCATACCTTCAAGTACCCCCAGGGGTGGGCGTACCCCCATTTGAGAACCACTGGTCTAAATAGCTAACAACACAAGAGTACCAAACTAAGTGTATCCTGCCTACAGTCCAGCATGGCGCAGGAGTGATGCTGAGGAGCTGTGGTTTTTAGACGCTATGTGGAAGGTGGGGGGAGCGCAAGGTTTCTAACACCAGCTTTTTTGATATCATCATGGATTCCAGTAACAACCTGTGCTTCCCCCTTTGGAGTCACCACCTTAACTAACACATTTTCCGGGGGAAACAAACACTGCTGTATTTGCTGTTGTTTTGTGTGGACAAATGACTAGCCAGTAAACTAGAACGGTTAACAAAAATGTTGCCTTTGATTTGGTTGGTCTGTCAGTGCCTAATTCATGGCAGATGAGTAAATTCCCTTGGTCATTAATTGGGAAAACTAACTAATCAACAGCAGTATACATTTTTTATTGATCAGAGAATGTCTGCATGGACAAAAATTAATCTTATTGTTCTTCTATTCTAAAACAGTTGACAATAAATAATAGGCCTGCATCTATCGATTATTTTAGTAATAAAGTGATCTATCGATTAGTTTGTTCGATTGTGTAATCAGATAAAAGTGTATTTATGGTAAAGTAGTTCAAATTAATAAACATGGTTCTGCTTGCCATAAATTTTATTCTTTTTTTTTAACAATTGCACATCGACATTAAAATGTCACTTGTAACGTGTGAAGATGAATAAGTAGAAACACAATAAATAAGAAGCTCTCTACTGGTATCTGCCACACTGATCATGGCAGCCACACACCCCGCTCTCATGTGCACTCTTTTGCAGTTCAGTTCAGTTTCACTTTATTTCCAACATGCATACGATACAATATAATACATCACATATTTCCACTTGTTTCGTTACAGCACTTCCAAAAAGGAGTAGGAAGGAGCTGAGTTTATTTAATCCTACCACTTTTCATACAACAGCAATTTTATCCAATTTCCTGGTTCTCTGTAACAGAGCAGTGAATAAATAAATAATATTATAATATACCATAGTAAGTAAACAAATATTAAATACATAACCTTTATCTAAAAAAAAAAAGGTTCAAGATGTTTATCATAATTCTTGTTCTGTGTATTTTGTGAACACTTGCAGTTTGAACAGTCTCTTAAAATGAATCATGAAGGTGCTTTGTTTGATCTCTTTGGTTAATCCATTCCATAATTTAATTCCGCACACAAATATGCTAAATGTTTAAAGTGTTGTACGAGCATACAAATGTTTTCAACTAGATTTTCCTCTAAGTTTATATTTCTCCCCTTTTGTTGAGAATAATTGTTGTACATTCTTGGCTAGCAGGTTATAGTTTGCTTGGTACATCATTTCAGCTGTTTGCAAATGGACCAAATTGTTGAATTTATATATTTTTGATTAAATAAATAAAGGGTTTGTATGTTCTCTACATCCAACATGATGTATTATTCTAAAAGTGCAGAACCTATGTTCGCATATTTAAAGTTACAGCCCCGCAATGCTGTCCGAATTGTATAAGTTTGTATTAGATACACTCAAACGATTAATAGAAGCAACAGAATATAAATCAAAGTTCTTTTGCAATCAAATTAATAAATGTATCACGGTAGCCATATTAAAATTTCCTCAACCGCTCGAAGCAAAGAAACGAACGCCATTGCTCAAACTCATTTGCTTTTCACAAAATCTGTCATTTAGTCAATTTAATCGTAAAGTTTTTAAGTGTTTGTATAATTGACATACAATACCGATACTATCATGAGTGAGAAAGTCTTACTGAATAAAGCACGTGTGAGTGTTTCCAAAAACTGGGTATCACGTTCAAATCAATTGTGCTAAATTAAGGCTGTTGCTTCAGAGTCGAGTCATAAGTGAGGTTATTCAGTAGTTTTCATCACAGCAAGAATCCAACTAATGAAATCCAACCATGGTGACCGCAGTCTCTGTTGGGTACTGATAAATTACTTTGACAGCGTTCTAATGCGTGTAGTCTTCTCAGCAAACTTACAATACTAAACATAAAACATTTACTGTATGTCTACTAACAAACAAACTCACTTAACTTACAAAGTAGCCAAGTTGTACTTAGATAATTTATCATAACAAATGACCAAAACAGTAATCATATTGGAAAATTGTAAAACAACAAAAAAATGCTGCTTACTAATGAGAAATCTCAAAGCATCTCCTGATGCGAACCTAAATATAAACACACATCTTTTCATATACCAATTAGTCAAAAAAAACACAAATTTTATGTGTCAGAAATGTGTAATTTTGCATGAAACAACGCGGCCCAGGCAAGTTGTGCCATAGCAAAGGACTTTTGATGAAACGATTAACTGTATTAATTATGAATTGCGTTAAAACTCCTCACGGTTAGTATTACCATTTCTAATTTAAAAAAATATCGTCAAGCTAGTGTCTTTATCGCTCTAGCACAGGCCTGGGCAATTATTTTGACTTGGGGGCCAAATTTTGAGAAAAAAATAACTGGGGGCCGGTATATCTATTTTTAGGAACACTAATACAAAACCTCACAATAATGTCTGAATGCTAAAATCGTTATGACAGACCGCCTTAAAAAAACTAAACAGAATTTTTACTGAATGAGACACCCATACATGAAAATAAAGAATGTGGGATTTACTATAATAACTATGAACCATAAAACACTGAATATTGACAACATATGAATGTCACAATAACTCTCCGTTGACATATTTTACAATCAAGCGAAACGCAACAAAAACGCAAAAAAAAAACGCAGCAACCACTACAATCTGATAAATCTGAGATATCACTAAGCTTTAAATTTTTGTTGTGAAAATCTCCTTCCGCATCTGTCCCTGACACCCGCATTTCAGGCTGGCCGCTCTGTGGAAACGCTCCCCACCCACACTGCTTGGTGCCTCGTCTGAGCTGCTGCGACTTAGATGACCATAGTAACTAATTAGATGACCATAGTAACTAATTAGATGACCATAGTAACTAATTAGATGACCATAGTAACTATTTAGATGACCGTAGTAACTAATTAGATGACCGTAGTAACTAATTAGATGACCGTAGTAGCTAATTAGATGACCATAGTAACTAATTAGATGACCATAGTAACTAATTAGATGACCGTAGTAACTAATTAGATGACCATAGTAACTATTTAGATGACCGTAGTAACTAATTAGATGACCGTAGTAACTAATTAGATGACCATAGTAACTAATTAGATGACCAGAGTAACTAATTAGATGACCATAGTAGCTAATTAGATGACCATAGTAACTAATTAGATGACCATAGTAACTAATTAGATGACCGTAGTAACTAATTAGATGACCATAGTAACTAATTAGATGACCATAGTAACTAATTAGATGACCATAGTAAC
The DNA here is from genome assembly GCF_033978795.1 of Nerophis ophidion. Taxonomy (NCBI): domain Eukaryota; kingdom Metazoa; phylum Chordata; class Actinopteri; order Syngnathiformes; family Syngnathidae; genus Nerophis; species Nerophis ophidion. The sequence continues at coordinate 50,072,117 of NC_084627.1, read as the reverse complement.
TATTTAGATGACCATAGTAACTAATTAGATGACCGTAGTAACTAATTAGATGACCATAGTAACTAATTAGATGACCATAGTAACTAATTAGATGACCATAGTAACTATTTAGATGACCATAGTAACTAATTAGATGACCATAGTAACTAATTAGATGACCATAGTAACTATTTAGATGACCGTAGTAACTAATTAGATGACCGTAGTAACTAATTAGATGACCGTAGTAGCTAATTAGATGACCATAGTAACTAATTAGATGACCATAGTAACTAATTAGATGACCGTAGTAACTAATTAGATGACCGTAGTAACTAATTAGATGACCGTAGTAGCTAATTAGATGACCATAGTAACTAATTAGATGACCATAGTAACTAATTAGATGACCGTAGTAACTAATTAGATGACCATAGTAACTATTTAGATGACCGTAGTAACTAATTAGATGACCGTAGTAACTAATTAGATGACCATAGTAACTAATTAGATGACCAGAGTAACTAATTAGATGACCATAGTAGCTAATTAGATGACCATAGTAACTAATTAGATGACCATAGTAACTAATTAGATGACCGTAGTAACTAATTAGATGACCATAGTAACTAATTAGATGACCATAGTAACTAATTAGATGACCATAGTAACTATTTAGATGACCATAGTAACTAATTAGATGACCGTAGTAACTAATTAGATGACCGTAGTAACTAATTAGATGACCGTAGTAACTAATTAGATGACCATAGTAACTAATTAGATGACCATAGTAACTAATTAGATGACCATAGTAACTATTTAGATGACCATAGTAACTAATTAGATGACCATAGTAACTAATTAGATGACCGTAGTAACTAATTAGATGACCAAAGTAACTAATTAGATGACCATAGTAACTAATTAGATGACCATAGTAACTAATTAGATGAGCATAGTAACTATTTAGATGACCATAGTAACTAATTAGATGACCATGGTAACTAATTAGATGAACATGGTAACAAATTAGATGACCATAGTAACTAATTAGATGACCATAGTAACTAATTAGATGACCATGGTAACTAATTAGATGACCATGGTAACTAATTAGATGACCATAGTAACTAATTAGATGACCATAGTAACTAATTAGATGACCATAGTAACTAATTAGATGACCATAGTAACTAATTAGATGACCATAGTAGCTAATTAGATGACCATAGTAACTAATTAGATGACCGTAGTAACTATTTAGATGACCGTAGTAACTAATTAGATGACCATAGTAACTAATTAGATGACCATAGTAACTAATTAGATGACCATAGTAACTAATTAGATGACCAGAGTAACTAATTAGATGACCATAGTAACTAATTAGATGACCATAGTAACTAATTAGATGACCAAAGTAACTATTTAGATGACCATAGTAACTAATTAGATGACCATAGTAACTAATTAGATGACCGTAGTAACTAATTAGATGACCGTAGTAACTAATTAGATGACCATAGTAACTAATTAGATGACCATAGTAACTAATTAGATGACCATAGTAACTAATTAGATGACCGTAGTAACTAATTAGATGACCATAGTAACTAATTAGATGACCGTAGTAACTAATTAGATGACCATAGTAACTAATTAGATGACCAAAGTAACTAATTAGATGACCATGGTAACTATTTAGATGACCATAGTAACTATTTAGATGACCATGGTAACTAATTAGATGACCAAAGTAACTAATTAGATGACCATAGTAACTAATTAGATGACCATAGTAACTAATTAGATGACCATAGTAACTAATTAGATGACCATAGTAACTAATTAGATGACCGTAGTAACTAATTAGATGACCATAGTAACTAATTAGATGACCGTAGTAACTAATTAGATGACCATAGTAACTAATTAGATGACCAAAGTAACTAATTAGATGACCATAGTAACTAATTAGATGACCACAGTAACTATTTAGATGACCATAGTAACTATTTAGATGACCATGGTAACTAATTAGATGACCAAAGTAACTAATTAGATGACCGTAGTAACTAATTAGATGACCATAGTAACTAATTAGATGACCATAGTAACTAATTAGATGACCATAGTAACTAGTATATCATGAAAAAGCACAGATTCCAGCCATTGAAATACTTTGTAATTGTATAGTTGAAGACCTACAGTCATAATAGCAGCTACAGTCTCAGTCTTAAAGTTTTAAAAAAAATGATTAGGGAATGTCCGGCGGGCCAGATGGAAAAGCTTAACGGGCCGCATGTGGCCCCCGGTCCTTAATTTGCCCAGGTCTGCTAACACACATAGCTCTCTGAGCAACTATGCTATTTAAATGTGGACATTGAACCTACAGACTGTGCTTTCATTCATATTTTTTCAAATAAATAAAATATTTCAGTGTGTGGATAACGTGATAAATTTGGTCACAATAATTGACACCGTAATTACATCTCTAGCGTGGACGTACAATGGCTTAAAGTCCCATAGTAAAGTTGCTATTCTTCTTCAGGCCTTAAACTATGGGACTGAAAAGTAACAGCGCCTCTACTGGTTGAGATTGGAAAGTGTAATCCATTTAGTGCCCAATGTCTTCAACACCTGATAATTAAAAGTCATCAGTTTCGCACAAATTATGTTTGGAAAAACACGATGTTCAATCCAGTAGGGTTCTTGAGGGTGCATGGGAGTTTCCCCAACCAGTCTACATGTGCTTTGTGGACTTGGAGAAGGCCTTTGACCGTGTCCCTCAGGAAGTCCTGTGGGGAGTGCTCAGAGAGTATGGAGTATCAGACCATCTGATTAAGGCGGTCCGCTCTCTGTATGATCGGTGTCAGATCTCGGTCCGCATTGCCCGCAGTAAGTCAGATCCATTACCAGTGAGGGTTGGACTCCGCCTGGGCTGCTCTTTGTCACAAATTCTGTTCATAACTTTTATGGACAGAATTTCTAGGCGCAGTCAGGGCATTGAGGGGATCAGGTTTGGTGGCTGCAGGATTAGGTCTCTGCTTTTTGCAGAGGATGTGGTCCTGATGGCTTCATCTGGCCGGGATTTTCAGCTCTGACTGGATCGGTTCGCAGCCGAGTGTGAAGCGACTGGGATAAGAATCAACATCTTCAAGTCCAAGTCCATGGTTCTCGCCCGGAAAAGGGTGGGGAAAAGATCTTGCCCCAAATGGAGAAGTTCAAGTATCTCGTAGTCTTGTTCACGAGTGAGGGAAAAGAGGATCGTTAGAGCGACAGGCGGATCGGTGCGAGCTCTGCAGTGATACAGACCCTGCATTGGTCCATTTGGGAGGAGCTCAAAGTAAAGCCGCTGCTCGTCTATATCAAGAGCTCGATGAGGTGGTTCGGGCATCTGGTCAGGAGAATCAGCACCTCCAAGTCCAGGTCCATGGTGTGGACTGCCACCTCCGGGTTGAGGAGAATATCTTGCCCCAAATGGAGGAGTTCAAGTACCTTGGAGTCCTGTTCACGAGTGAGGGAAGAGGGGATCATGAGATCGAAAAGTGCGGCGTCTGCAGTTCTGCGGACCCTGCATCGGTCCATTTGGGAGGAGCACAAAGTAAAGCCGCTGCTCCTCCATATTGAAAACCAGATAAGGTGGTTAGGGCATCTGGTCAGTAGAATCACCATTTGCAAGTCCAAGTCCATGGTTCTCGCCCTAAAAAGGGTGGAGTGCCATCTCCGGGTTGAGGAGACTATCTTGCCCAGTTCAAATACCTTGGAGTCCTGTTCACCAGTGAGGGAACAGTGGATCGTGAGATCGAAAGGCGCAGCGTCTGCAGTTCTGCGGACCCTGCATCGGTCCATTTGGGAGGAGCTCAAAGTAAAGCCGCTGCTCCTCAATATCGAGAGCCAGATGAGGTGATTGGGGCATCTAGTCAGGACGCCTCCCTGGGGGGGTATGTAGGGCAACGGTAGAAAGACCAAGGACACGTTTGAAAGACTATGTCTCCCGGCTGGCCTGGGAACACTTAGGGATCCCCCGGACGGAGCTGGACGAAGTGGCTGGGGAGAGGGAAGTCTGGGATTACCCACGACCCGACTTTGTATAAACGGAAGAAGATGGATGGATGGATGTGCTCAATCAGTCTAATTCAAGTTCATTGACTTAATTGTGAAATGTGCAGTGTATTGTATTCTTTTTGTATTGGAATTCTGATTACATAATCGGGCAGTTAAGAAACCACGCTAGCTAAAAACCTGTTTGAAAGCACTTGTTAATTCAAAGTGTATATATACACACGCTACAATAATTCAACAATTTAAAATGAATAATTGTTTCCTAACATCTTTTCTCTGTTTGCTTCATAATCTACACGAGAGAAACCAGCCTTTATTTACCATTAGAAGGTCAGTGGTTTCCATAAGGACCCAGAGAGTACTTACCGAATCAAAACTTGAGTTCATTGCTTGTTTAAAGTAAACAGAGAGGCAGGTTGGGCCGCGTTGTTTTAGAGTAAAGAAAAGCTCTCCTCCGTCTTTCAACATTAATCAGCTTCAACAAGTTAAGATTTCGCTGCTAGTCAAATACTATTGAAAAGTTAATGTTTTTAAAGTAAACAAAGGTGATTGTGTGAGGTTTGCATCGGAATGTAACGCCTGATAAAAAGGGATGGACAAAAGTATTGGGACATCTGACCATTACGGGTAGCGGTCAGTGCAACTAGAAGTCATTGCATATAGAACAACTCTTCTGGGAAGACTTTGTACCAGAGTTTCTGTACAGTGGAAGAACAAAACAAAAACCTAAATTCAGAAAAAAAATGTGCGACCTCAATTCACACGAGCATGCAATCTAATATCTGAATTATTGAACTTAATGAGCTGCAACACGAGCCTCGCCAGCCAGGTCCAGTTGGCTACAATGTCATGGGGTCAAATTTGTTGTGTGGGATTTTTCAGAAAATGAAAGGATTTTAAGTACGCCTTATAGTCAGAAATATACGGTATGTATTTTTCTAATATAGTCAAACTCGTAAATAAAATTCCGCTTACAATGGAGCCAAAGGGAGACATGGTCTATTGCATAACTATCCAAAAAACGGCAACAATACTCATTTACCGTAACGCTCTGACAATCCATCAAGCGGTGCGGCTTCATAGCTTCTTGAGCACCGTGTTTAATGTTCTATATTCTCAATGGAACATTTGAAGTTTTGGTGTTGTTTACAGGCGTCATATTGCAGTCTACATGTATCTCTTATGCGTGACTGCCATCTACTGCTCACACTTATCATTAAACCATCTACAAAAAAAATAGCTTCGAGGTCGGTAAGCACAACCAGAATTCCTCCATACATGAAGCGCACCGGGTTACAAGGCGTACTGTAGATTTTGGAGAAAATGAAAGGATTTTAAGTACGCCTTATAGTCAGAAAGATACGGTATGTATTTTTCTAATACAGTCAAACTCGTAAATAAAAGTCTGCCTACAATGGAACCAAAGGGAGACATGGTCTATTGCATAACTATCCAAAAAACGGCAACAATACTCATTTACCGTAACGCGCCGACAATCCATCAAGCGGTGCGGCTTCATAGCTTTTTGAGCGCCGTGTTTACTGTTCTATATTCTCAACGGAACATTTAAAGTTTTGGTATTGTTTACAGGCGTCATATTGCAGTCTACACGTATCTCTTATGTGTGACTGCCATCCATCACACTTATTGTACCATGTACAAAAAAGATTGCTTCGAGGTCGGTAAGCACAACCAGAATTATTTTGTATATTAAGCGCACCGGGTTACAAGGCGCAGTGTCGATTTTTGAGAAAATGAAAGGATTTTAAGTGCGCTTTATAGTCAGAAAAAGATGGTACTAAAGATTTTAAGTGTTGTACCTATTTATCTGTGATTAAATACCTGTGACATATGTGATGAATACCTGATTAATCAAAAATAATCCAAATTCAGCATGATGAATCTGATTAAAAAAACTTAATAATATGACAGCCCTAATAATATCTAAAATACCTCGTTAAATTTTTGGGATATGTCCATGGCCAATAAAAACGCAGGAAGATCCCGAGCCCTGGATCGAACCCAGGACCTTCGTATTGTGAGGCACACACACTAACCCCTGCGCCACCGTGCTGCCATCACACCATGTACCAAATAAAATTGCTTCGAGGTCGGTAAGCACAACCAGAATTATTCCGTACATTAGATGATCGGGTTATAAGGCGCACTGTAGATTTTTGAGAAACAAATGATTTTAAGTGCTGAAAAAAACGTCACAGAAGGTTTTAAGTGATGTACGTGTACTTGTGATTAATCACAAATAATCCAAATTCGGAAGTGTGATTAATCTGATTTAAAAACGTCATAATTTGACAGCTTCAACTTCTAAAAAGAGGTTCCGCAGCCTCTGTAGCAGAACCTCCAGGTTCTGTAACAGCTTCTTCCTTCAGGCCATAAAACTCTTGAACGCATCATAAAAATCCCCTCAATTCCCCCCCAAAAACAGATTAACTCGCTGGAATATAAAGACATTAAAACATACCTGTGGCTGCATATGTAAAAATGCAATACAACTGTACAGTAATCTGTTTATTTATAATCTGCTCCTTATTGCTCTTTTATCCTGCACTGCAACAAGCTAATGCAACGAAATATCGTTCTTATATGTACTGTAAAGTTCAAATCTGAATGACAATAAAAGGAAGTCTAAGTCTCTAAGTCTAAAAAACTTAATAATTTGACAGCACTAATAACTAGGGATGCACCGAAATGAAAATTTGTGGCCGAAGCCGAAACCGAATAAAATTTGAGCGCTTGGCCGAAGGCCGAATACCAAATACTGAATAATAAATGCAGTTTTTCACAACTTTTTTATATTGCATAAATAGCTTAGAATACATTTTTAGACAAGTTTTTCAAACAAAGTACATTTTTATTGAATATTGACATTTTTTAATATTCCAGTAGCCTTTGCTTTTCAAAAAAAGCAGTTTTTCATTTATATTAGGCCTTCAAACATTCCATTCCAAAAAAAAAAATAAAGTGCATTAAAGTGGATAAACCAACAACGAATTAATTATTGTCCTTTTAGCAAAAGTCTGCTTAGCCACAGTAGATATGCTAATAATGTAAACAGAAGGCCCCACTAAATCTCAATAAGTGTGTGCTTGTAACCTCATACACTTATACAGGTAGCCTACACAACAGGCTAATAATGTAAACAGAAGGCTCAAGTAAATCTCAATAAGTGTGTGCTTGTAACCTCATACACTTATACAGGTAGCCTACACAACAGGCTAATAATGTAAACAGAAGGCTCAAGTAAATCTCAATAAGTGTGTGCTTGTAACCTCATACACTTATACAGGTAGCCTACACAACAGGCTAATAATGTAAACAGAGGCCCCACTAAATCTCAATAAGTGTGTGCTTGTAACCTCATACACTTATACAGGTAGCCTACACAACAGGCTAATAATGTAAACAGAAGGCCCCACTAAATCTCAATAAGTGTGTGCTTGTAACCTCATACACTTATACAGGTAGCCTACACAACAGGCTAATAATGTAAACAGAGGCCCCACTATTCTGCCTTGCATTTAACTCATTCCACCGAAGGCCGAATGTGGCTTTTTTTGCCATATTCGGCCGAATATATTTGGTTACCGATTAATCGGTGCATCCCTACTAATAACAAAAAGTTAAAGTATCAATGATTGTCACACACACACTAGATGTGGTGAAATGTGTCCTCTGCATTTGACGCATCCCCTTGTTCCCCCCCCTGGGAGGTGAGGGGAGCAGTGAGCAGCAGCGGTGGTCGCGCCCGGAAAACATTTCTGGTGATTTGACCCCAAATTCCAACCCTTGATACTGAGTCCCAAGCAGGGAGGTAATGGCTCTCATTTGTATAGTCTTTGGTATGACTCGGTCGGAGTTTGAACTCACAACCCTCTAACCACTACTGTAATATACCTCTTTAAATGTTTGGGAGATGTCCAGGCCCAATAAAGAATGAGCTGCACTTTGGACACCGTTGTATGGAAGCTTATAGAATGTTCTCTGTGGTCAAGATGCTATTATCCCACTGGAAGGCCAACATTAGGACGTTTTGTTACAACAAACTGGATAATGAGACCCAAAATGGTGAAATCAATACAATACATTTTTATTGATGTTTTCTTATTTTTAGCCTGTGATTAAAAAAAAGACACATAATGTATTAAAGACGTTGTTTACCTCGGCACAAAAGTTGTATTTCAGTTAAAAACCTTCAAAGACAAAAGTGAATAATGAGGAGCAGGAAGAGTCGCTCAGGTGAGGCTCAGACACTCCCTTGGAAAGAAAGGCTTCAAACCAAACAATTCAACAAACAACAACAACAACAAAAAGCTTTAAAGTTGAAATATACGAGATAACATCGAAGTCTACTTACTAGGTTTTCCGCGCGGAGTTTAAAAAAGGAGGAAGAATCCAACTTTCGGTGAGTCTGCGACCATGTTTCCTTCTTCTTCTTCTTCTTCTTCTTCCTGCTTGTAAAGAAGCTCCACGGCTCCCCGCCCTTCCTCCTCCCACCTGCGGCCTCACCTGTTGGCCGCGCTCTAACCTGCAGGACCGGTCTGACACGCTCTCACCTCCACGCAACGTGGGCGGTGTTGCGTTCAGGGACCGGTCTGACACGCTCTCACGTACAAGCAGCTTAGGCGGTGTTGCGTTCAGGGACCGGTCTGACAACGCTCTCACCTCCACGCAACGTGGGCGGTGTTGCGTTCAGGGACCGGTCTGACACGCTCTCACCTCCACGCAGCATAGGCGGTGTTGCGTTCAGGGACCGGTCTGACACGCTCTCACGTACAAGCAGCTTAGGCGGTGTTGCGTTCAGGGACCGGTCTGACACGCTCTCACCTCCACGCAACGTGGGCGGTGTTGCGTTTAGGGACCGGTCTGACACGCTCTCACCTCCACGCAGCATAGGCGGTGTTGCGTTCAGGGACCTGTCTGACACGCTCTCACGTACAAGCAGTATAGGCGGTGTTGCGTTCAGGGACCGGTCTGACACGCTCTCACGTACAAGCAGCATAGGCGGTGTTACGTTCAGGGACCGGTCTGACACGCTCTCACGTACAAGCAGCATAGGCGGTGTTGCGTTCAGGGACCGGTCTGACACGCTCTCACGTACAAGCAGCATAGGCGGTGTTGCGTTCAGGGACCGGTCTGACACGCTCTCACGTACAAGCAGCATAGGCGGTGTTGCGTTCAAGGACCGGTCTGACACGCTCTCACGTACAAGAAGCTTAGGCGGTGTTGCGTTCAGGGACCGGTCTGACACGCTCTCACCTCCACGCAACGTGGGCGGTGTTGCGTTCAGGGACCGGTCTGACACGCTCTCACCTCCACGCAGCATAGGCGAGGTTGCGTTCAGGGACCGGTCTGACACGCTCTCACCTCCACGCAGAATAGGCGATGTTGCGTTCAGGGACCGGTCTGACACGCTCTCACGTACAAGCAGCATAGGCGGTGTTGCGTTCAAGGACCGGTCTGACACGCTCTCACGTACAAGCTGCATAGGCGGTGTTGCGTTCAGGGCCCGGTCTGACACGCTCTCACCTCCACGCAACGTGGGCGGTGTTGCGTTCAGGGACCGGTCTGACACGCTCTCACCTCCACGCAGCATAGGCGGTGTTGCGTTCAGGGACTGGTCTGACACGCTCTCACGTACAAGCAGCATAGGCGGTGTTGCGTTCAAGGACCGGTCTGACACGCTCTCACGTACAAGAAGCTTAGGCGGTGTTGCGTTCAGGGACCGGTCTGACACGCTCTCACCTCCACGCAACGTGGGCGGTGTTGCGTTCAGGGACCGGTCTGACACGCTCTCACCTCCACGCAGCATAGGCGGTGTTGCGTTCAGGGACCGGTCTGACACGCTCTCACCTCCACGCAGAATAGGCGATGTTGCGTTCAGGGACCGGTCTGACACGCTCTCACGTACAAGCAGCATAGGCGGTGTTGCGTTCAAGGACCGGTCTGACACGCTCTCACGTACAAGCTGCATAGGCGGTGTTGCGTTCAGGGCCCGGTCTGACACGCTCTCACCTCCACGCAACGTGGGCGGTGTTGCATTCAGGGCCCGGTCTGACACGCTCTCACGTACAAGCAGCATAGGCGGTGTTGCGTTCAGGGACTGGTCTGACACGCTCTCACGTACAAGCAGCATAGGCGGTGTTGCGTTCAAGGACCGGTCTGACACGCTCTCACGTACAAGAAGCATAGGCGGTGTTGCGTTCAGGGACCTGTCTGACACGCTCTCACGTACAAGCAGTATAGGCGGTGTTGCGTTCAGGGACCGGTCTGACACGCTCTCACGTACAAGCAGCATAGGCGGTGTTACGTTCAGGGACCGGTCTGACACGCTCTCACGTACAAGCAGCATAGGCGGTGTTGCGTTCAGGGACCGGTCTGACACGCTCTCACGTACAAGCAGCATAGGCGGTGTTGCGTTCAGGGACCGGTCTGACACGCTCTCACGTACAAGCAGCATAGGCGGTGTTGCGTTCAAGGACCGGTCTGACACGCTCTCACGTACAAGCTGCATAGGCGGTGTTGCGTTCAGGGCCCGGTCTGACACGCTCTCACCTCCACGCAACGTGGGCAGTGTTGCGTTCAGGGCCCGGTCTGACACGCTCTCACGTACAAGCAGCATAGGCGGTGTTGCGTTCAGGGACCGGTCTGACACGCTCTCACATCCACGCAGCATAGGCAGTGTTGCGTTCAGGGACCGGTCTGACACGCTCTCACGTCCACGCAGCATAGGCGATGTTGCGTTCAGGGACCGGTTTGACACGCTCTCACGTCCACGCAGCATAGGCGATGTTGCGTTCAGGGACCGGTCTGACACGCTCTCACCTCCACGCAGCATAGGCGGTGTTGCGTTCAGGGACCCGTCTGACACGCTCTCACCTCCATGCAACATAGGTGGGGTTTTTTTGTTTGATTGATTGAGACTTTTATTAGTAGATTGCACAGTTCAGTACATATTCCGTACAATTGACCACTAAATGGTAACACCCCAATAAGTTTTTCAACTTGTTTAAGTCGGGGTCCACATTAATCAATTCATGGTCCCTGAACGGTGTTGCGTTCAGGGACCGGTTTGACACCTTCTCACGTCCACGCAACATAGGGCGTGTTGCGTTCAGGGACCGTGCAGCCTTCTCGCTCCTTGCTGGATTTTTATTTCAATGATGTTAATAAAGCGTGAGGAAATAAGTGATTGAGCGACAATTTATATCGGCAGGTGTTTTTTAGAGATGTAGGATATTTGGCAAAATCCATGTAAGTGCAATTCACGATATTTTCCTAAAATTTTGAGATTTTGCTTTAAATGTTTTTTGTTTTTTTTATCTTTTGTTTTTTGCTGAAGCTATTATATATACTGTAATATTGTATACAGTAATTGGGATTTGTGATATCTTGTATATATTATCCATCCATCCATTTTCTACCGCTTGTCCCTTTTTTAGGGTCGCGTATAAAATTATAATTTAATATAATATATCAGTATATAAGGTGGCGAATTGTCCAGGGTGTACGACACCTTCCGCCCGATTGCAGCTGAGGTAGGCTCCAGCGACCCCCCACTACCCCAAAAGGGACAAGCTGTAGGAAATGGATGGATGGATGGATGTTTTTTTTTGCTGAAGCTGTTACATATACTGTAATATTGTATATGGTAATTGGTATTTGTTATATATTGTTAATATATTGTATGCAATTATAATATAATAAAATACAATATATCAGTATATAAGTTGGCAACTTTTCCAGGGTGTACTCTGCCTTCCGCCCGAATGAAGCTGAGACAGGTTTCAGCGACCCCAAAAGGGACAAGCGATAGAAAATGGATGGATGGATGTTTTTTTTTGTTGTTGTTTTTTTCTTTCTTTTGCTGAAACTGTTGCATACACTGTAATATTGTATATGGTAGTTGGGATTTGTTATATATTGTATATATTATATACAATTCTAATATAATCTAATATATCAGTGTATAAGATGGGGACTTGTCCAGGGTGTACCCCGACTTCCGCCCGATTGTAGCTGAGATAGGCACCAGCGCCCCCCCCCCCCCCCCCCCCCGCAACCCTAAAACGGACAAGCGGTAGCAAATGGATGTATGGATATGAGTATATACTATATCCTGTATACATAATATGTAAATATTACATATACAGTGGTGGTGAAAAGTTGACATACACTTGTAAAGAACAACATGTCATGGCTGTCTTGAGTTTCCAATCACTTCTACAACTCTTATTTTATTGTGATAGAGTGATTGGAGCACATGCTTGTTAGTCACAAAAAACAATCATGAAGTTTGATTCCTTTATTAAATATATTATGGGTCAATCATTCAATCAACCGATGTTTGCTTATATAGCCCTAAATCACCAGTGTCTCAAAGGGCTGCACAAGTCACAACCATAGCCTCGGCTCAGATCCCACATCAGGGCAAGAAAAACTCAACCCAATGGGATGACAATGAGAAACCTTGGAGGGGACCGCAGATGTGGGGACATGCTGACATGCTATTTAGGCTAACTGTATATACATATTGCACCATTAGGTATTTTTGAGCTCATTTATGTCAGGCTTGCCACTGATAGTTTGTTTGTGTTTTAGTTTTTCCTCTGTGTCTGTTTAGTATTACCGGTTTTTAGTTACTGTCAGCGCTCTTATTTGGTCTGTTTCCTGTTTTTTTCCCTGTGCGCTGTTTCTCCTCAGCTGCGGCTGATTGGCACCTGGCCACACCTGGTGTCAATCAGCCAGGTCCTATTTGTACCTGCTTTTGTCCTCCAGTCAGAGCTGGATTATTGTCTCCTCGATGTCGCTCTTGTCGTTGCTACCTATTGTGTTGTGTCGTGTCATATCGTGTCAATGCAGCGTTGTGGTAAGCTACAGTACATTTGATAGTTGTTTGTAGCTTATTGTCTTTTGTTCTCTGCTTCCAAGTTTGTTTTCATATTATAAGTACAACTTCTGTTTCTTGCTCGATACCTGCTAGCTTCCATGCTAAGCCTTTTTGTTTTATATCCGCCTTGTGTGCACTTTTTGTTGTGCCCTTTCTTTGTTTTTGTCTTAGTGTTTTAAATTAAATCATGTTTTCCTGCAAAATGCCTCCTCCTTCTCTGCATCTTGGGGTTCATCTACAACAACCTCTGACAATTTATTCTCCTTTACTTATGTCTTCTGTGTATTTAATATATATTTGCATGTCTCATGACACATTATCTGTATTGTAATATTGGCTGCTTTTCTCTTTGTTGTTTGTGTGCCATGTTGTTCCAGACAACAGCAAACGTTAACCGGCTTGCAAACATTGCAATAAATCCATTAGAAGAAGACCTTAAGAGCTTAGACACACATATCTACACCTTTGGCCATTCTGGGCCAGTAATTTCCAGAAGTTATCTCATTCTTTGAAAAGCCTCCATTTTAATAATGATTTTTAATTTTGCAAAAATGTGTAAAATAAAAAATAAAATATAACATTTTTGTCAACAAAGATTTGCGTCAAGTTCATATGTGAGTCAAGGCAGGTGGCCAAATACTTTTGGCATTATAGTGCAGTGGTTCTCAAATGGGGGTACGTGTACCCCTGGGGGTACTTGAAGGTATGCCAAGGGGTAAGTCAGATTTTTTTAAATATTCTAAAAATAGAAACAATTCAAAAAATCCTTTATAAAAATATTTATTGAATAATACTTCAACAAAACATGAATGTAAGTTCATAAACTGTGAAAAGAAATGCAACAATGATTTTTTGTGGACATGTTCCATAAATATTGTTGTTAAAGATTTCTTTTTTTGTGAAGAAATGTTGAGAATGAAGTTAACTAATCAAGATGGATCTCTATTACAATCCCCAAAGAGGGCACTTTAAGTTGATGATTACTTCTATGTGGAGAAATCTGCATTTATTATTGAATCACTTGTTTATTTTTCAACAAGTGTATAGTTAATTTTATATCTTTTTCTCCAAATAGTTGAAGAAAGACCACTACAAATGAGCAATATTTTGCACTGTTATACAATTTAATAAATCAGAAACTGATGACATAGTGCTGTATTTTATTTCTTTATTTCTTTTTTTCAAGCCAAAATGCTTTGCTGTGATTAGGGGGTACTTGAATTAAAAACATGTTCACAGGGGGTACATCACTGAAAAGAGGTTGAGAACCACTGGTGTACATGAATTTCATCACACTCCAATACACCAGATGGCGTTAATGCAAATAAGCTACGGTTCATAAAAGAACCAACAGAAGCCACGCCTTTAAGCTCCCTATTGGCTACTGGCAAGGTCACGTGCGTGCTGTCTTCCGGCTAGTGCAGTGTGGCGGACAAGCAGACAGCCAGTTAGCTGCTGGACACATAAACACATTCTATATTCTATTTGAAAGTATTTCACTCTTGTGCTGGAATATTTCCGTGGCAACAACACCTCGCTCCTGATACAAAGTGTCTTCCCAGCATGGTCGGCGTCAAAGTGATCGGCAGTGATCCGGACTTCCTGCCGGAGTTAGCGGCCGCAGGATCCAGGCTGGCGGTGGTCAAGTTCACCATGGCCGGGTAAGACAGCCAGCTAGCACCCCGGCACCCCGCCACCTTTCTTAGCGAGTAACGTGGCACTTAGTGGCGTTTAAATGTGTTGAAAAAGTGCGGAGAAGTGCATGAAATAATGTGTCTGTTAGCATCGTGCTAGCATTAGCTGGAGCAGCAGAGTTGCTTACAATGACAAAGCAGTATTTAGGGCGACTTCGCTCCAGTTTGATGATTTAAAGGCCTACTGAAATGAGATGTTCTTATTCAAACGGGGATAGCAGGTCCATTCTATTTGTTATACTTGATCATTTCGCGATGTTGCCATATTTTTGTTGAAAGGATTTAGTAGAGAACATCGACGATAAAGTTCGCAACTTTTGGTCGCTAGTAAAAAAGCCTTGCCTGTACCGGAAGTCGCAGACGATGACGTCACAAGGGTGAGGGCGCTGTCACGCCAAATTTCTTCCCCCCATAAAAAAAACCCTCCCCCTATTTACTTCC
Organism: Nerophis ophidion; assembly: GCF_033978795.1. NCBI lineage: Eukaryota > Metazoa > Chordata > Actinopteri > Syngnathiformes > Syngnathidae > Nerophis > Nerophis ophidion. The sequence continues at coordinate 50,057,027 of NC_084627.1, read as the reverse complement.
GGGGTCATGTTTCCTCTTACGTCAGGAATATCCTCAAGTTAGTTTGTCCGATTATTACAGACATTTTGTTAACGCTATATTATAATAATACAGACATTTTGTTAACGCTATATTATAAAAAAAAAAAAGCCTTCCCCCTCATTTACTTCCGGGGTCACGCTTTCTCTTACGTCATCCCATAGCTTGTGTTTGTAAATTGTTTTTTAAAATATTTTTTACAATATAGCGTTAACAAAACGTCTGTATCTTTATAATATAGCATTATATTTTTATGCTATAGGGTTAACAAAACGTCTGTATTAATCGGACAAATTAACTTGAGGATATTTCTGACATAAGAGGAAACGTGACCCCGGAAGTAAATGGGGGGGGGGCGGAAGGTTTTTGTAGGGGGGAAGAAATTTGGCGTGACAGCTCCTCACGTCCTCACATTGTTTATAATGGCAGCCTCCAGCAGCAAGAGCTATTCAGACCGAGAAAACGTCAATTTCCCCATTAATTTGAGCGAGGATGAAATATTTGTGGATGATGATATAGATAGCGAAGGTCTATAAAACAAAAAATTATAAAATAAAAAAGAACGGCTCTGGGCGGCGGCAGTGTGAGCGTTTCAGATGTAATTAAACACATTTACTAGGATAATTCTGGAAGACCCCTTATCTGCTTATTGTTTTAATAGTGTTTTAGTGAGATTATAAAGACATACCTCGAGGTCAGATGGCTGCGGTGAACATGCAGTGTCCCAGAGAGAAGCCATGGAGCCAAGCTCACAGCTGCCTTTTAAACAGCTACTGCAGGAAGACGAATGAGCCAATGATGTCTCCGGTAAGATATATATATATATATACATATATATATATATATATATATCACAATTTTCCCATCCAAAATCATGCTGGTTGACGTAGAGAAACATGTTCGCTTGACCGCTCTGTGTTATAAACAAAGAAACACCGTCTGTGTCTCGGTGTTAAAGACAGCTGCAATACACCGCTTTCCACCAACAGCATTGTTCTTTATTGTCTCCATTATTAACTGAACAAATTGCAAAAGATTCAGCAACACAGATGTCCAAATTACTGTGTAATTATGCGATGAAATGAGACGACTTTTAGCTGTAACTGGTGCTGAGCTAATATTTCCTGACAGTCCGTGACGTCACGCGCACGCGTCGTCATTCCGCGACGTTTTCAACAAGAAACTCAGCGGGAAATTTAAAATTGCAATTTAGTCAACTAAACCGGCTGTATTGGCATGTGTTGCAATGTTAATATTTCATTATTGATATATAAACTATCAGACTGCGTGGTCGGTAGTAGTGGCTTTCAGTAGACCTTAATGATGAATGAAGGGTTTGATCTTGGGCCTTTGTGTCTTCAAATAAAATAAAACTTGCGGTCTTTTCCACCGTTGCTGGATTTTGTCTTTGCTGTACTTGTCATACTTAGAGTCGTGGTCAAAAGTTGACATACTTGTAAAGAGAATATCATGTCATGCAGTGACGTGCAGTGAATTAAACACCAGGTGAGACATACATATATATATATATATATATATATATATATATATATATATATATATATATATATATATATATTTTAATGAACTAAATTCATATGTGCAGCTCTAGTCATTGTTGATTTAGGTTGCAGATTAGAGTTGCAGGGAAAAAAGGGAGTTATTCGCTTTCATAAAAACATTATCATAATATTATGATATGATAAATGGGTCCAAAAAGTATTTGACAAAGTTGTTATTAAATACTTTTTGGTCCCATTTGCTTTTAACAAAATAAATCAAGTATTGTGAGTGTAATTTACCTTTCTGTATTTGTATCTGAAGCAGCAATAGCTATCCTCCAATACACACTGTGTGTAGCCTCACTTCTCCATCCATCCATTTTTCTACCGCTTATTCCCTTTGTGGTCGCAGGGGGCGCTGGTGCCTATCTTAGCTACAATCGGGCGGAAGGCGGGGTATACCCTGGACAAGTCGCCACCTCATCGCAGTGCTGTCTCACTTCTCCTCTGCTGCATTGTTTTGATCAGGAAACATGGAATTTCCGCGATTTTTACCATGAAAATGATCTAAATATACAGGAACCACACCAAAATTACATAGAAAGCATAAACCAAAAGAGAAATATTAAAACTTATTTTATTTTATCACTTAGTTTTGGAACCTCTCATGGTTAAGAGACCTTGTGGCAGGTGAGGCACTGCCTCACTTGCCTCCCCTGACAGCACGTCACTGATGTCATGGCTGTCTTGAGTTTCCAGTAATTTCTACAACTTTTATTTTTTTGTGATAGAGTGATTGGAGCACATACGTGTTGGTCACCAAAAACGATGAAGTTTGGTTCTTTTATGAATTTATTATTGGTCTACTGAAAATGTGACCAAAAGTATGCATACAGTAGGGCTGGACGATATGGCCTTTTATTATCTCGATGTTTTTAGGCCATGTCACGATACACTATATATATCTCGATGTTTTTAGGCCATGTCACGATACACTATATATATCTCGATGTTTTTAGGCCATGTCACGATACACTATATATATCTCGATGTTTTTAGGCCATGTCACGATACACTATATATATCTCGATGTTTTTAGGCCATGTCACGATACACTATATATATCTCGATGTTTTGCCTTAGCCTTGAATGAACACTTGATCTATATAATCACACCAACATGATGACTCTATGTGTCTACGTTAAAACATTCTTGTTAAGTTATAGCACCAATGATTGACAAACACACACAAAGTGTGGTGAAATTTGTCCTTTGCATTTGACCCATCCTCTTGTTCACGCCCTGGGAGGTGAGGGGAGCAGTGAGCAGCAGCGGTGGCCGCGCCCAGGAATCATTTTGGTGATTTAACCCCCTATTCCAACTCTTGAATGCTGTGTGCCAAGCAGGGAGTTAATGGGTCCCATTTTTATAGTCATTGGTATGACTCGGTCAGGGTTTGAACTCACAACCTACCCATCTCAGGGCGGACACTCTAACCACTCGTCCGCTGAGTAGCTTTATCCATCCATCCGTCCATCCATTTTCTAATGCTTGTCCCGTTCGGGGTTGTTGGGGGTGCTGGAGCCTATCAGAGAGGGAAATCACAACCCAGTCAATTTACCAAATCTGTATTTATTAAACAGTTATTAAGCAAAAATGTAGCTGTTGGACCACAATACCCAGCCATGTGAGCTTCAAGAGGTAGTCACCTGAAATGGTTTTCCCTTCACAGGTGTGCTTGAAGCTCACCAAGAAAACACCAAGAGTGTACAAAGCAGTAATCAGAGCAAAGGGTGGCTATTTTGAAGAAACTACAATATAAAATGTTTTTGGTTATTTCATTTTTTTGTTAAGTACATAACTCGACATGTGTTCATTCATAGTTTTGAGGCTTTCAGTGACAATCTAAAATGTAAATAGTCATGAAAATAAAGAAAACACATTGAATGAGGAGAAGGTGTCCACACTTTTGGCCTCTACTGTATGTATAGAACAATCTCTAAACAAAATGTTGCAAACTTACCTTTGAGTATAATTTTGTATGATTTTAAGAAGTGACATTTTGCAAGTAAATTTTTTTGCACTTTCTGAGATCGCATCCAGGAATCTCAAAGGGAAGTGAAGTGAATTATATTTATATAGTGCTTCTCTCAAGTGACTCAAAGGGCTTTACATAGTGACACCCAATATCTAAGTTACATTTAAACCAGTGTGGGTGGCACTGGGAGCAGGTGGGTAAAGTGTCTTGCTCAAGGACACAACGGCAGTAACTAGGATAGCACAAGCGGGAATCGAACCTGCAACCCTCAAGTTGCTGACACGGTCACTCTACCAACCGAGCTATGCCGCCCCGTGGAGGCACTTCTGGGAAGTGCAAACTAACATTTGTGCTCTTCAATTAGTACAAAGAAAAACCCCACCACAGAGAAAATCATGTTGCACATCTCAAACCGCCTTGATCTCAGCAGGCTAGCATATTTTACTGTGAAATGGCATGAGTATTTACACAAGTTCTCATTCTGTTTGCTCCTTCAGGTGCGGACCATGTGTCAGAATAGGTCCAGCATTTAACACGTTGAGTAACAAGTATCCACAAGTCGTCTTCCTTGAAGTAGATGTCCACGTCTGTCAGGTCAGTCTGATCGCAAACACACAATGTGCAATTCATCTTAGTACAGTTTATTAAAAGACATAAAGCATGTAGGTGGTATTTCCCTCAGTTTTTGTTTAAAGTCAGTGGATAAACCCTTTGGAGTCCTGTGCAGAATTGAGCTTTTTTCTTCTTTTAACGTGAGCTTAATTTATTCTGGGACTGAGCTCTTATTGTATGAATGCTCCAAAGCATTCACACATGTTTTTTACACCAAAATGTATCTATTTATTAAACTTCTTTAACTTCATTTTCTTCTCCAGATTTCAAACCAATTAAAACTGTTCCAACTTTCAACTGTTCAGTCTATTCGCAGGGCTTTCTCTTGACAAATTCCAAAAATTTCTAGATTTCCCAGAATTTGGGGTTTTCTGGGACATTTTTCCCATTCAAAATGAATTAGCCATATTTCAAACTTCCACCAGTTCCACATTTTTCAACCGATTAAAACCATTCCACCTCCAACATATTCCACTCATTCTGGACATTCAAACTAATATTTTTCCAAGTTCAAAACAATTCCAGGAGTTCCCAGAATTGCTGTTTTTCAAACCGTTTTTTGACCCCTTTTTTCTGACAAATACTCCTTTCACATTTTTCAACCCACTTCACCCGTTCCACCGGCCAAACATTCCTCATAATCAGGACAAAAAACAAAGTTGTTTTTCAAACTGGAAAAATTCCTGTAACTACTTCAACATTTCTCGACCGATTTAAAAACTTCCAACACAAACTATTTCAACTCATTCGGACCATTAAAGTTTTTTACCCTTTCCCCAAAAAATTCCCATATTTTTGGGAAATTCACATTGAAAACATTGGGACATTCTTCAAAGTTCCACAACTCTCACATTTTTCATTTGATTCAAACGGTTACAACTTCAAAATATTCAGCCTGTTTGGTAATTGTGTGCTCTTACTTCAACAATTACAATTCCATGATTTCATTTTAACGTCAGCATTGGAGCATTTACACGCAGTTCCTTCAGGGATTTCCTCATCTAGTTCTCAAATCAACTTTTCCCATTAAAATTAATTAGAATAATTTTAATCGGTGCTTAGCCTCCCCAAAACGGCACAATTTGAACATATAACATTCCGTTTAAAAGAAAATCAACCTTTTATAGCGGAAATATTGTATTAAAACCACTATAATATGATGTACTATAAATAACTACTGTACAGTAGTTTTACAGTGCGATGTATTAATGATGTACAAGCCTTTACTTTGGAGAGTGGACTTTTACAGTATCTCCTTCGAGCTGTTTCTTTGTCGAACACACCATCAGCAGCTTCTCTGTTTTCATGAATAAATGTCCGTCGTTTAGATATTATTTTAACATTGTTGACTGGTGTTAGACTCCTACTTCAGTATAGTGCAGATTAGCAGTGGTACGCTCAAACTGCTTCACCGAGTTGGCTAAACTTGGTCATGTTTTTGATTAATTATTTAATTCAATGAATACCATCCACTTTGTCTTCCCAACACTGTCCCTCAAACTCATTTATCTTCCTCCCTTGCTTGGAAAAACAAGGTTATGCCAGTCTTCGCTAATAAAATTAATCCTGTGCAGTCATTTCATATTTTTGGTCAAAATGATAAATTAACCTGACGTTTTGAACCGATCACTTTGTTGCAATTGGTGTGAGTGGCTGCTTGTGCTGAGAACCAATTCAAACCAATTCGACTGAACTGTGTCACTCTTCCTCAGTCAACAGCGGATGCCAACAACATATCAGCCACACCGACATTCTTGTTCTTCAGGAACCGAGGTAAAGTGGACCAGTATCAGGGGGCGGACGCTGCGGGTCTGGAGGAGAAGATCAAACAGTGGACAGAAAATGATTCAGGAAATGGCGATGACTCCGACATACCAAAGGGATATGTACGTGCGCATCTTTGTGGAATGTGCAAAACTAACTCTTTTCCAAAGTCTAGCTTTGATTCATGTAGGATTTACTAGATGCATTCTGTTAGTAATTTGTATCTAATGCTAAATACAACACATGTAATACTGAAGTCCTCTTATTCGGTTTCCAGATGGACCTCATGCCTTTTGTCAACAAAGCCGGATGCGAGTGCCTCAACGAGAGTGATGACTGCGGCTTTGACAATTGCTTAGTAAAAGATTCTTCTTACCTGGAATCAGACTGTGATGAGCAGGTAGGAAAACATAACAAGACCCAATAATTAGCAAAACACTTAAATTCCTCATGTTCATGCAAGATGTCCTAAAATGGGCCTACAACCTGCAGCGTTTCTGGACTAGTCGTCTTTTCAGTGCTTGTTGTACTAGTTCAGTTGTATTAGTTACAGTAGGGGGATTAGTGTACTAAAGAATGGAGTTTCACATTTACTTATTCATTCATAATGAAAAAAAGGATAATTGTTTTATGTGTCTTTTGCAGTTGCTTACAACAATGGCTTTCAATCAGCCTGTGAAGCTCTTTTCCATGAAGTTACAGTGCTCGGAATTTGGTGAGTATTTTTTGCAGGTCTCCACTAGTGTCAGTCGTGTGGTTCTACTGACAGTTTTACATAGTTTTTTATAATGATCGGTGTTTCACACTGAACCGCATCGTCTAATTTGCGCAATTAACGCAAAAACTAACCTTTTTGGTGTGTGTCACAAGAAATGTGCAACATTTTATGTTTTAGAACCTTGGTCAGACCTGTCAACTCTTCCGGATTTTCCGCAAGACTCCCGGGTATTGTCCTCATCTACCGACATCCTGACTGAAGTTACAACCCTACAGATTTTACGTTTTTGTGCGGATGTAAAATGTTGTAGCTTATGCACGGATGTTGATAGGATGACGAGGAGATGGTCCATCAACAATAAAATATAAAAACACGCTTAAACAATATCTACAACTAGGGCTGAGCGAAATGGCCTTTTTTTAATATCTCGGTATTTTTAGGCCATATCGTGATTATATCTCTGTATTTTGCCTTTGCCTTGAATGAACACTTGATGCATATAATGACAGCAGTATGATGATTCTATGTGTCTACATTCAAACATTCTTCTTCATACTGCATTAATATATGCTACTTTTAAACTTTCATGCAGAGAAGGAAATCACAACTAAGTCAATTGACCAAAACTGTATTCATTAAACAGTTATTAGCAGGTGACTTTTCAAATGATGCTACATATTAGCAGTAATGCTACTTTTGGTAGCAACGCTTGTGCCCCGCACTTGACAGATTAAAGTTGTCTGTTCGACATATTCCCGCTTGAAGCCAAACCACCGCCAGACGATGGACCCCCTGCTGTTTTTCTTGGGAATTAAGTCTTCCTTCATTCACACCTTCTTTCTCTTGTATTACCACTCACAACACTCCGCTAGCATCATAGCTAACGTTAGCCCCGCTGCTACATCTCTGCTGGGCGAGGGCGTATACGTGAGGTATGAGGTGACAGTATGTGAGGTATGAGGTGACAGTATGTGACGTATGAGGTGACAGTATGTGAGGTATGAGGTGACAGTATGTGACGTATGAGGTGACAGTATGTGACGTATGAGGTGACAGTATGTGACGTGTGTAAGTTTGTGCTCTTGCTGTCTGTGAGAAGGAGACACAAGAAGAAGTGGGAAGAGCCTGCAGTGTAATTCCCGCAGCTAAAAAAAACTGCGTGAGAACGTATACTCGAATATTACGATATAGTCATTTTCTATATCGCACAGAGAAAAACCCGCGATATATCGAGTATATCGATATATCGCCCAGCCCTATCCAAGACCAATAACCAGTCAGGACACATTCAATGACTCAAAATATCAAAAAATATAATTGTAAAGCAGGAATGAACATTAGTTTAAGTACAGGTTTCCTCCACACAGTGTTAAAAAATGTCCAACTACGTGAGTGGCGTTATAAAAAGAAAAGTCTTTTCACATAACAAACTCATTCACTGGCTATTAGGCGCCTTTTGTACAGGCAGCATAAAACGACCACAGATGACTGGCACTTAACTCTTTTGTTCATCAATATAGTGATTTATTTGGTGACCAATGGTGTGACTATTAGCTTTAAAGGGAAACTACAAGTTTTGCCTATCATTTCCAATCATTATGAAAGACATGATGATGAATGGATGTTTTTTTTTAATGCATTCCAACTTGTACATAAAAATCCGCTTACAGCTGGCCATAAAAACCACCAATGATACTCCATTTACTTTACGAGATTTAATTATGAACCAAGTATTAGTAATATTATTATTATAAGCGCTAATGCAGACAAACTACTTATGGCGGCGCCGTGATCTCTTCTGTATGTTGCTATGTTGACATCATCGAGTGGTCTGCTGCTTCCTTGCTTTCTTGCTCCCTGTAATTTTATTCTAAATGATAAATCTTGCATCTCACCTGGACATGAGACATCTGAGTAGGTATTCCGACGAGTTGGTACACTTTGACAGCCATTTAGGACCTCAAACTGGCAAGGATTATGAGACATTCTTCATCAAAATGGGAATGTATAACCATCCCAGCAATCAGCGTTTTAATGACAGAAGACGTTGCGCAGTAAGTGATGTTTTATTATGTTTGTTGGCTCTCAAAGTCTGCAGTGAGTAATAATCAGTGCTAAAGAAAAAAACAGCAAACGTTGTGATCCATTTTTTTAATTAATTGGCCACGTATACTTAAAATGATTATAATATGTGAATATTAAATGTTATTATACAGGTGCCCGTTTATACATGATATATATACTTACATCATGTATATACAACTTTAATGGAGGTGTTTGGATGTGTTTTTAAGGGCTTTACAGTCAGAATTGTGCAGCTCCCATAAGCTCCATTGTAAGCAAACTTTTGATCGCATTTATTTAATATTTAGAATGTAAAACAAAAACATCCATCATCATGTCTCTCATAATGATTGTGAATGATAGATAAAATTCCAAAAAAAGTGCAGTTTCCCTTTAAATGAGCTCACAGAAGTAAGTAGTCTCAGAGATGAACACCCGATGCAATCCTGAAAGTCAACAACAACATTACTCGAAACATTAAGAGCCTGATTTGCTAAATGTTTGCGTGTACTAAAACACGTGCAACTTGATATCACATGCAAAGCTGTTCTACCGGTACTAAACTTAGTGTGCAAAGTGGATTGTGTCCGTGAAGTGAGCAGAATAAGACGTGCAATCCATTTTGTGTCTGCAAAATGTATTTTGATCATCAAAACGCCCACACTACTCGGAGGAGAAGATGCGAATATAATTATTTAGCACGCCTAGTGTGATCTATCAACACTCATCCCTGTTTTGTGAGCAGTATTTAGTGTTTTATTTAGCACCTGCCAGAAGGACGTGCAAACTGACAATTTCACACACATCTGCAGGATCAGTGCCCACGTTGCATTGACAGACTAGAGTGATCTGTCCTACGTTTGTGTCAACATTTTGGGGAAAAAAAGTGCTAAATCCTCCTTTGGCAGTTCAAATTCTACTGTGGTGAATAAGTAAATGCATGGAAAACACTGTCTGCCCTTACACCGTCCTTCTCTGTGTATCAGCCCAGGCTCCTAAAGTAGTGAAGGTGTTCATCAACCTCCCGCGCTCCATGGGTTTCGACGACGCTGAGAGGAGCGAAGCCACCCAAACTTTGGAGCTGTCGGAGGAGGACTACAAAGACGACGGGATAATCCCTTTGCGCTATGTCAAGTTTCAGAATGTGCAGAGTGTAACGGTACGGAGCAGAACACTTAAGGCACTGCTATCTTCCTCAATTGTTTTTATTTGGTAAACAGTACACTTCCGCCCGATTGTAGCTGAGATCGGCGTCAGTGACCCCAAAAGGGAATAAGCGGTAGAAAATGGATGGATGGATACACTTCAAGTGCATAGCAGATAAATAAATAAAAGTATCGGTTTACATTTCCTGACCAAAAAGGTATAGGTTGAAGCTTAAAGCTTATTGTGCCTCACCTTTCCACATTGACTTTGTACATGTCAAATAGAGAAAACAAACAAGAAATCGATCTTGAGATAAAGAAACTCAAGAAAGGACTCTAGAGTCTCTGTCATAATCATAGTACATGTGCATCATCATCTTAACCTCAAACTTTGGAAACATTATTCAATACATTTGATCTGCAGTGAGAGAAATAATTTTGTAAGATGTAGGTTTATCTTTACAGGAAGTGGGAAAAGTAAAATTAAGATTATATATTAATTTGTATGTGAAATAGGAATCTGACTGGTGATGTTCCCCTTTAAGCACACAAATGAGTTAGGTCCTTTCACTAGGAAGCTTGGTGAAGGAGGGTTGTTTGCACGATAATTGGATGCTGGAAGAAGCAGAGGATAACAAGCGATCTCCTTTGCCCGGAAACTTACTGCAAGCTTCCACATTATGTGATAGGAGTGATTTTTACAAAGGTTATGGCCTCGCTGATCTGTGTGCTTTGCAGCAGGGGTTTCCCACCAAGGTCACTTATTTCATTTAAATTATCTTCAATGTTTTTCCCTCTTAGAGACCAAGCCTACCATGAAAATGTCTCTTGTCTTCATAACAGGCTAAACTCACAAAATCTTGTATTTGATTATTTGCAGTTTTAAATAGAAAAGGTGAAGCTGTGTAATCCACACCATACAGCATGTAACATATTGTATGATGATGAATAGATGAGTACTGTATTTCCTTGAATTGCTGCCGGTGTGCTAATTAATGTAAAACCTCTTCTCTTTACCTAAGGCATGCGGTAAAGGCAAGCATGCACTAATTATTTTAAAACCTCTTCTCACTGCGGCTCTTACCAAAGGCATGCGGTAAATTTAGGCCTTTTTTGAGTGTGATGTAAGGATACCATCATGAAAAGCACATTTAATAAAAAAACATTATTATGCTCTTACCTTTACTTATAAATGAAGTCCATGCGCAGCTCCTTCTGATCAAAAGCATCGATAACTTGTTTATAGAAGTCTTCCTTATCTTTCTTCAGTTTTAAAAGTCTCTCTGTCTCGATGGAGATCTTCCTTTATCACCTCCTGTTTCGATTGAAAGTCCAGTTTAGAAAACTGTTTTATTTTAGATATGTAATCCTCCATGTTAAAAGTGCAAGCGAGAGGAAAAAATAAACGATCGCTGCTCACTCTTGCTGCTTGTTGTCACTTCTTCTGCAGCCGAGTAGTCGCAAGAATGATCACTAGCGCCCTCTACCACCAGGAGGCGGGAGTCATTTAATGACTCATATTTGACACACGCAGCTACGGTATATTAATAAAACATAGCTGCTTACTGTTCTTTTTAGCATATTGAACCTTAAATCCTACTGAATAGCTCTTAATCTTCTTCCCTTTATGCGATTTCAAATGATTGAAAGCAGCCTCCTCCATTTTGAAAATGATGACGTGAAGTGTCACTCGTGACGGGACGAGTTTGACCCGGCGGAAATTCTAGACATGCGCTAATTAAAATAATATTTTGCGGTACGAGTTTGACCCAGCGTTAATCCTGAGCCGCCGGTAATGCTAAGCATGCGCTAATTGTTTTGCGAAACGAGTTTGACCCGGCAGTAATTGTAGGCAGAATGGTATTCCTTAATTTCAACAAATCACTTTAACATACACTTTACTCCCCCTCCCATCTCTAGGTGTTCATCAAATCAAACCAAGGAGATGAGGAGACTACAAAAATCAACTACCTGACCTTCATTGGCACACCAGTACAGGCCACCAACATGAATGACTTTAAAAGGGTGTGTCATCGACCACAACAGGCTGATTTGCATTCTTTTCAAATGTTTTGTTGTTCTAATGAGCGGACGCTGCTGTGTTTTATCATCACGCAGGTTGTGGGAAAGAAAGGAGAGAGTCACTGAGCGGGAAAGAGGAAGATGATGCCTGGAAGGACTTTGCCCTTTGCCAAAGCTGCCACACTTCAAGCAGATGTTTCTTTACACATCAGCACAACCTCCTCAATCTCCAAATGGATAAATTGTCAGTCGCTCTGTCTATAAATCATTTCTATTGTTATTCTAATTAAAACCCCCTGTAAATAAAGCTGTCCTTTTTCAAAGGCATGTGTGTTGTTTCCAATGTTGTTATCAATTTATACAGTAGTAATAGTAATTGTTAAGTCAATTATATTTATATAGCGCTTTTCTCTAGTGACTCAAAGTGCATTTACATAGTGAAAGCCAATATCTAAATTACATTTAAAGCAGTGTGGTGCCACTGGGAGCAGGTGGGTCAAGTGTCTTGCCTAAGGACACAACAGCAGTGACTAGGATGGCGGAAGCATGGATCGAACCTGGAACCCTCAAAGCTATACTTCCCCAATTAGGTGACTATTTTTTTTCATTACCAGAAATCAGAACAGTCAACCTGACAATGAGATAGTGAAATGGTACCTTTTAATTTGAATACATATAAAGTATGCCAGCTCTTGGTTACTTTGTTGGGTCTGCTCCTGTCTCTGGTCATGTTACCACCAGAGACCATCACAGGGTATATGTTTTGTGTTGTTTTTACTATTGTAGATGTATGTAGAAATGGCTGGTTACATCAGCTCTGCTCTTTAATGTATTTAATGTCATTTGATGTTTCCCTTTTTAACACATGCTTATGTGTGCTATGGCTATGAGGTTTTCCCCCCTTGGCCTCAGTCTGAACCCTTCTCCAGGAACCCAGGCTTAGACTGAATTTTTTTAAACTTATTTCTCACGTTTTTTTGTAAGGAGTGCCGAAAGTTGGCAGTCCTGTCAGCAATCCTGTCTCCTTGTAATATTTATCTGATCTTAAATGGGATTGTGATGAAAATCTTAATTCCCCTCTGGAATTAATGAAGTATTTTTGATTCTGACCTGTGTTTGGATATAAAGTTCAGATGATACTCAACATGTTTGTGCTGTGCTTACAATACAATCTTGGGGTTTTAACTGTAAAATACCTGGAATTAAAATAATCTCTGAAATAAAGTATTAGTCTTACTAGACAAATTTAGTAGATAATAATAGAACACTGAAACTACATTTTCTCTCACAACTGCTACAATAATAAGGATAAACGGTGGGAAGAAATGCAATTAAAGTTCATTATAATTACACAGGGATTAATAAAGTATGTTTGATTCTGATTCTGATCGTTCTACAGCAGTGGTTCTCAAATGGGGGTACGTGTACCCCTGGGGGTACTTGAAGGTATGCCAAGGGGTACGTGAGATATTTTTTAAAATATTCTAAAAATAGTAACAATTCAAAAATCCTTTTGAATATATTTACGGGTACTCCGGCTTCCTCCCACTTCCAAAGACATGCACCTGGGGATAGGTTGATTGGCAACACTAAATGGTCCCTAGTGTGTGAATGTTGTCTGTCTATCTGTGTTGGCCCTGCCATGAGGTGGCGACTTGTCCAGGGTGTACCCCGCCTTCCGCCCGATTGTAGCTGAGATAGGCACCAGCGCCCCCCGCGACCCCGAAAGGGAATAAGCGGTAGAAAATGGATGGATGGATGGAATTATACTTTAAGAAAATATGAATGTAAGTTCATAAACTGTGAAAAGAAATGCAACAATGCAATATTCAGTGTTGACAGCTAGATTTTTTTTGTGGACATGTTCCATAAATGGCCCTGCAATTTGATGGTGGCTTGTCCAGGGTGTACTTTGCCTTCTGCCAGATTGCAGCTGAGATGGGCACCAGCGCCCCCCCGCGACCCCAAAGGGAATAAGCGGATGGATGGATGTTCCATAAATATTGATGTTAAATATTTATTTTTTTGTGAAGAAATGTTTAGAAGTAAGTTGATGAATCCAGATGGATCTCTATTACAATCCCCAAAGAGGGCACTTTAAGTTGATGATTACTTCTATGTGGAGAAATCTTTATTTATAATTGAATCACTTCTTTATTTTTTAAAACAAGTTTTTAGTTATTTTTATATCTTTTTTACCAAATAGTTGAAGAAAGATCACTACAAATAAGCAATATTTTTTGCAGTTATACAATTTAATAAATTAGAAACTGATTACATAGTGCTGTATTTTACTTCTTTATCTATTTTTTTCCAACCGAAAATGCTTTGCTGCGATTAGGGGGTACTTGAATTAAAAACATGTTCACAGGGGGGACATCACTGAAAAAAGGTTGAGAACCACCGATGTATAGTGACCAACTGTGTGCTTTTATTTTGACAAGAAACACCCGGATGCAGTTGGGGTTATGTCCGCCGGGCACCATCAGCTGACACGGTCACGCGTAGGTTGCCGGAGCTAAACAACAGCAAAACAAACCAAACGTGCAATAGTTTGGCTTTTCAAATCATCACCGAGGGACACCTTAACTCCACCACGCTCACTTCGAAGGACATGTCCCAGTGAGAAGTCGTTTCTGGTGCGTATTCACGAGCTTAAAAGCGTTGACTTTCCATATCCTGTTAGCCGATTTGATAACCGGAAGTCCCGACATTGCAGTTGTTGACTGCGTTGATGCAGCAGAGCTTCGATCTTGTTTGTGCAAGCAACGCATGCAATCATGCAACATTACAGATAGAACTAAATCTAGGTTCAAGATAATAACCCAACAATAATGGTGTTGTTTACTCAGGGCATCTCTGACTCCTCATATCTATGCTACTGGTTTAGCTGCACTCCATTGATTGATTGATTGATTGACTCTGCACGTAATCCGTCTTTAGCTTGCTTTTTTTAATCATTGGCTTTTACTTAATCTATATATTAAATGGGTTCGTGTTTAAACTAATTTTGCATTGTAACGTTGCTGTGCAAAGCAAATTTTGCATGATGAAATGAGACCTATATTTTCCCTTACTATCTTGGACTTAATAGCAGTAGACAGTTAAGATGTCCGATAATGGCTTTTTGCCGATATCCGATATTGTCCAACTCTTAATTACCCATTCCTATATCAACCGATGCCGATATATAGAGTGGTGGAATGAACACATTATTATGCCTAATTTTGTTGAGATGCCCCACTGGATGCATTAAACCAGGGGTCTTAAACATGCGGCCCGTGGGCCAATTGCGGCCCGCAAGATGTTATTGTGCAGCCTGCACCTAGATGTGAAGATTTAATGTTAGTATGGCCCGCGAGTTTTATATGAATGCCGCCTTACAGCGTCATACTTGTACACCCTCGATTTTTACGGGAGACTCCCAATTTTCAGTGTCCATCCAGGGGTAATCATTCTCCCGAATTTCACCCAAACAACAATATTAAGGGGGCACCGTGGAGGCACTGCCTTTAGCGTCCTCTATAACATGTACAAAGAGCGTGCCAGCCCAGCCACATGTTGTATTTAGCTTCTGTAGACACAGTAAGCGACTGCAAGACATACCTGATCAACAGCCATGCAGGTCACACTGAGGGTGGCCGTATAAACACCTTTAACACTGTTACAAATATGTGCCACACTGTGAACCCACACCAAACACATTTAGGGAGAACATCCGCATCGTAACACAACATAAACACAACAGAACAAATACCGAGAATCCCATGCAGCCCTAACTCTTCCGGGCTACAATATACACCCCCTACCCCGCCCCCTAATGAGGCCGGAAGAGTTAGGGCTGCATGGGATTCTGGGTATTTGTTCTCTTGTGTTTATGTGGTGTTACGGTGCGGATGTTCTCCCAAAATGTGTTTGTCATTCTTGTTTGGTGTGGGTTCACAGTGTGGCACATATTTGTAACAGTGTTAAAGTTGTTTATACGGCCACCTTCAGTGTGACCTGTATGGCTGTTGATCAAGTATGCCTTGCAGTGACTTGTGTGGGTCTGCCGAAGCCTCTTACAAAATGTGACAGGGCCGGCACACTGTTTGTATGGTGGAAAAGCGGACGAGACGGCAGGTTGTAGAGGACGCTAAAGGCAGTGTATGTTAATCCAAAACCTGTATGTACCTTTCAGCATTAATGCTACCTTCACAGATGTGTAAGTTACCCATGCCTTGGGCACTTATACACCCCCATACCATCACAGATGTTGGCTTTTGAACTTTACGCCCCCAAAAATATGGATGGTTCTTTTCCTCTTTGGTCCGGAGGATACAACGTACACAGTTTTCAAAAATAATTTGAAATGTGGACTCGTCAGACCACAGAACACTTTTTCCACTTTGCATCAGTCCATCTTGGATGAGCTCGGGCTCAGAGAAGCCGGCGGCGTTTCTGGGTGTTGTTGATAAATGGCTTTGGCTTTGTATGGTAGAGTTTTAACTTGCACTTACAGATGTAGCGACAAACTGTAGTTACTGAGAGTGAATTTCTTAAGTGTTCCTGAGTCCATGTGGCGATATCCTTTACACACTGATGTTGGTTTTTGATGTAGTGCCGCCTGAGGGATCAAAGGTCACGGGCTTGCTGCTTATGTGCAGGGATTTCTCTAGATTCTCTGAACCTTTTGATGATATTATGGACCGTAGATGGTGGAATCCCTAAATTCCTTGCAATAGCTGGTTGAGAAATTAAGTTCTTTAACAGTTCGCTCACGCATTTGTTCACAAAGTGGTGACCCTCGCCCCATCCTTGTTTGTGAATTACTTAGCATTTCATGGAAGCTGCTTTTATACCCAATCATGGCACCCACCTGTTCCCATTCAGCCTGTTCACCTGTGGGATGGTCCAAATAAGTGTTTGATGAGCATTGCTGAACTTTTTCAGTCTTTTTTGGCCACAGTATCATGTTAGACCCGCTCGACATCCATTGCTTTCCTCCTCTTGTCACCGACCTCCCACTGGGTGTGAGTTTTCCTTGCCCTTATGTGGGCCTACCGAGGATGTCGTAGTGGTTTGTGCAGCCCTTTTAGACACTATTGATTTAGGGCTATATAAGTAAACATTGATTGATTGATTGATTGACTTGTGCCAGCTTTTTTGAAACATGTTGCAGGCATCAAATTCCAAATGAGCTAAAAAATAACAAAGTTTTCCAGTTGGGACTTCAAGTATCTTGTCTTTGCAGACTATTTAGTTGAATATAGGTTGAAAAGGATTCGCAAATCAATGTATTCTGTTTTTATTGACCATTTAAACAATGTGCCAACTTCACTGGTTTTGGATTTTGCATATACAAAGTATACGTAAATGAAAGTATAGTAAAAATAGGACTCGAGAAAAATGTGAATACCAAATGGTACTCCCCCTAGCGAGTGTGTGTTTACGTTGAAGCGGCAGGAAGAGTGTGAGATATAAGCTTGCACCTCCTCTCAGCATCCACCTGTACTACTCAAACAGCACCTTTTAATGTATCATGTGAAGCATGTCCAAAACAAACACATCATACCAACTGTGAATGTTGTTGTAATGTTCTCTTGCTTTAAATGGACTCCATCTCCACCAGACCAATCAGCAGAATGTCAGGGAACAACCTGGTCCTCCCCATTGTGTTGTGGGGCCGCACTGCTCCTACCCACTGCATCAGCAGCCTGCTGGTGATGGACAACTTCAACACCATCATCACTGGCTGCCATGATGGACAGATCTGCCTGTGGGACATGACGCCCGAGCTGGAGGTAGACGGCGGTCATGATTGCCCGCGCTGCCGTTCTGAGAGCTTTGATTGGAATTTGTTTCCCTTCTCTCAGATTTGTCCCAGGGCTATGCTGTTTGGGCACACGGCCTCCATCACCTGTCTGTCCAAAGCCAGCGCCTGCAGCGACAAGCAGTACATTGTCAGCGCATCAGAGAGCGGGTGAGTAAACTAGAAACTAAGTTTCATTTTGGAATGAAAGCAAAAAGGAAGACAAGGTAGAAAGTCCAGTATTAGTGAAAAGCCGACTGCATTCAGTTTGTCTCAGAGGACGTTTCGCCTCACCCAAGCAGGTTCGTGCTCAGAGACTTACATTGGTCAGATTTAGTGTTGAAACTATTTATCCTGCAACACTCGGAGGGCATGGATGGCTTCGCCCTATTGTAGTGACAAAGATGACGTGATCACACTTTACAGCAGAGGCAAATATTTTGAGAGAGAAAAATGTTTCTAGGCGGACCAAAGTGTGCATATATTATATGTACACATTTAGCTGTAACAATCTGCTGTACAGTATGTGTGTTTGGGTCCCATTTTTCAGGAACACTGCTACCAAAAGTCACAATGTCCTATAGCAGGGGTCGGGAACCTTTTTGGCTGAGAGAGCCAAGAATCCAAATATTTTAAAATGTATTTCCGTAAGAGTCATATAATCTTTTTTCAACACTGAACACAACTAAACATGTACATTTTTAAGTCAGACCAACATTTCTAGAGAATAATAAGTCTCTTCTTCTTTGTAATAACATTGTTATTGCAAAGCAGGATATTGCCAGGACCGGCCTCGAAATCAGCGACAGGTGTGTAGATGGCCCACCTGGGCCTTGTTATCTAATCACCTGTCGCCCTGTTTATAAGCAGGAGCAAGGAGGAGAGACGGGGTTGGGGCTGGAGCCAGAGTGCGAGCGAGGACGAAAAAGAAAAAGACAATTACTGGAAAGTTACTGAGAGACTTATTGAAAAATTAAACATTATTGTAACCCTGAAACAGGCTCTCATGTTGGTGCTTGGTGGTCTGAAGAACCCCCAGGAGGGCAAGCTCTAAACTAACCAATAATAAATAAATTACTTCTTAACATTAACGCAACTTCTTGAAAATAAAAATGCATGAGAATGTTTTCATATTTTGAACGTTATTTTTAACACTGTGACTACGAATGGAATTATTCATTACTTATCGTGTTAAGCAATGTCACCTAAGATTTATCTGAGAGCCAGGTGCAGTCATCAAAAGAGCCACATCTGGCTCTAGAGCCATAGGTTCCCTACCCCTTTCCCCAAAGAGTTCTAAAAACATTATAATAGACCAACACCAAAAAACGGAATGGAATTTTAGAGTTTTTTACCGAATGGGCCACTCAAAATGTACAGGAAAATAAAGAGAGTGGGATTTACAATATTAACTATAAACAATAAAACACTGAATTAGGGCTGGGCAAAATATCGATATACTGGATATATCGCGGGTTTGTCTCTGTGTGATGTAGAAAATGACTCTATCGTGATATTCGAGTGCACCCAACAATTCTGCTAATTTGAATTTATTGTCAATAAACACTGTCCGAAGTTGTATTGACATTGTTCAATAACCTTTTTTTCAATTTGTCTTTAGTGAGATGTGTTTATGGGATGTCAATGATGGTCGCTGCATTGAATTCACCAAACTTGCTTGCGCTCACACTGGAATACAGGTAGCAGACATTCTTATACACAGTCCAGTTTTAACATGACTAACAAATATATGTTAATATTTATCCACAACATTGACCTCAATTTCTCATCACCTTCGGTTCTGGTTTTCTCCATTATATTTCCTCCATCTCCATGGTTCTCCAGTTCTACCAGTTCACCATCGGCACTCAGCGAGAGGGTCGTCTGCTCTGTCACGGCCATTACCCGGAGATTCTCGTGGTGGACGCCACCAGCCTGGAAGTTCTCTACTCGCTGGTGTCCAAGATCTCCCCTGACTGGATCAGCTCCATGAGCATTATCCGATCCCACCGCACACAAGGTTGCAATGATGTTTCAAATCTATTATTCATTTGCTTTTAATGGTATTTCAGCCTTTTAGTCTACCTTTTTTACATGTATTGTATATAAACATGCCTACAATCTATTCCCACGCAGGCCGGACTAATAAAATTGTGGCATAATGACTTAAAAATGAAGACAACTTCAAAATTGTATTTTGTTTGTTTTACTTAAGCTGAAAATAAAACAAACACAGTCTTAAAATGTACACATTACAACTAGAGATGTCCAATAATGGCGTTTTTGCCGATATTCCGATATTGTCCAGCTCTTAATTACCGATTCCGATATCATCTCATACCGATATATACTTCACAGGGGTGGAAAGAACACATTATAATGCCTAATTTAGTTGTGATGCCCCGCTGGATGCATTAAAAAATGTAACAAGGTTTCTCAAAATGAATCAAATCAACTTATGGAAAAAAATGCCAACATGGCACTGCCATATTTATTATTGAAGTCACAAAGTGCATTATTTTTTTTTAACATGCCTCAAAACAGCAGGGGTGTATATTGTAGCCCGGAAGAGTTTGGGCTGCATGGAATTCTGGGTATCGGTTCTGTTGTGTTTATGTTGTGTTGCGATGCGGATGTTCTCCCGAAATGTTTGTCATTCTTGTTTAGTGTGGGTTCACAGTGTGGCGCATATTTGTAACAGTGTTAAAGTTGTTTATACGGCCACCCTCAGTGTGACCTGTATGGCTGTTGACCAAGTATGTCTTGCATTCACTTGTGTGTGTGTGTGTGTGTGTGTGTGTGAAATGCCGTAGATATTATGTGATTGGGCCGGCAGGCAAAGGCAATGCCTTTAAGGCACGCCCCCAATATTGTTGTCTGGGTGGAAATCGGGAGAAATTTGCGAAGAGCTGGACGAAGTGGCTGGGGAGAAGGAAGTCTGGGCTTCCCTGCTTAGGCTGCTGCCCCCTTGACCCAACCTCGGATAAACGGAGGAAGATGGATGGATGAATGGATGGATGGATATTTGCGCACTATTGACAAATGATGTACCGAAAACTTGACCCAGCAATCAGTATCGCTATTGGCCCTAAAAAAAACATATTGATCATTTTCTAGTTTTTACATTATTTATCCTCTTTACTTGGGCTCCAAAGGCACATTCAGTGTGTTGTATCTAAATGAAAGTTGAAGATGTATTCTGTAGACGATGACTTGTGTTGTCTGTCTTCAGAGGACACAGTCGTGGCGGTGTCAGTGACCGGCATCCTAAAAGTCTGGATCATCACGGCTGAAGTTGACAGAATGCAGGTATGCCATTATGAGGGTAGTTTATTCAGAAGAAGATACAGTCGTACCTCGTTTATTGTTGATGTTTTGTTCTGCGTCTGACCGCGGTAAATGTATTTTTTAAATCAATTATGAATCAAATATTTTCATTGCTAGAGCAAAGAAAACCTTTTTACGACCTTCTAATTACAGGATTATGAGAGCCCTCCAGACATATAACACACACATAGTCACCTTCACACTCATTTAATATAAGAAACCCACAACTTAAAGTTAAGTATCTTGTCTTTTCAGTCTATTCAATTGAATATAAGTTGAAAAGGATTTGCAAATCGTTGTATTCTGTTTTTATTTACCATTTACACAACGTGGCAACTTCACTGGTTTTGGGTTTTGTTATATATTAGACTTAAGAGAAAATAATACATATTCTGTATGTTGCATTTTGCTTCTTAAAACCTCTAAAGGCTTAGTGGCCACATACGTGGACTGCAACTTTTAGCTCTTTTTTCCAAAATTGTGTACACTACTGAATTGGGGTCTTATGGCCACTTATGTGGACACTTATACTGCCACCTGGTGGTGTCAGAAGAGTATAACATACAATGGAATTTGGGAAAAAAAGTGTAAAAATAAGAATTAGCATGTTTCTAAACATGAAGTAAACGTTTGTGTACTTATGCATAGCCCAAATAGCAAAGACAAATAAAAAAAAAACATTTAAACAAACATCTTGCACCTTAAGACGTTAGGCTAATGCTACTGTAATATTCATATTTTTAGTTAATTTAGCAATTTGTATCCTTGAAAATGCTCATTGTTGGCTCAAACTACGTAGAATATGCCTAAACACACAACAACTTGCAATATCAAAGCCACAAACTGTACTGTATGTTTTTCTTTTTTATTCTTTCTGTTTAAGAGGTAAAATACCATGTTACTGTGGACATGATAAAAACCGTGACCATCAGTATTTTTGAACTTTAGAAAGTTATATGGTTGAAAGAGATAATGATGCCGAAAAACATAAAAAAAAGATGGGAAGTCATCAAATGCTTATTTTGAAAATGTAATTTTGTTTATAGATTATATGCAATCCGTTGTTGTGTTCCCTAATTTTCAGTGTACATAAATAAAGGTGTGGGTTGCTGAGCGCGACCTGGACATAATCTGGACTGGACCTGGTTTTAAGAACCCTTTTAAACAATATAATTTTATTGACAACCTGGTCTGGTGAAGACAAGGTCCTCTTTTTAACATTAAAATAATATAAATAAATAAGAAACATTTTCTTCAATAAAATAGAAAGCAAAACAATATAAAAACAGTTACATAAAAAATAGTAATGAATGAAAATGAATAAAATTAACTGTTAAAGGTTAATACTATTGGTGGACCAGCAGCAGACACAATCATGTGTGTGTCACGGACTGTATCCCTTGCAGACTGTATTGTTCTATAACAGGGGTCTCTAACTTGGTGCCCGTAAGGACCAGATGAGTCGCCTGCTGGCCTGTTCTAAAAATATCTCAAATAGCAGCACTTACCAGTGAGCTGCCTCTATTTTTTAAATTGTATTTATTTACTAGCAAGCTGGTCTCGCTTTGCTCGACATTTTTAATTCTAAGGGAGACAAAACTCAAATAGAATTTGAAAATCCAAGAAAATATTTTAAAGACTTGGTCTTCACTTGTTTAAATAAATTCATTTATTTTTTTACTTTGCTTCTTATAACTTTCAGAAAGACAATTTTAGAGAAAAAATACAATCTTAAAAATAATTTTAGGATTTTTAAACACATATACCTTTTTACCTTTTAAATTCCTTCCTCTTCTTTCCTGACAATTTAAATCAAAGTTCAAGTATATATATTTTTTTCATTGTAAAGAATAATAAATACATTTTAATTTAATTCTTCATTTTAGCTTCTGTTTTTTTGACGAAGAATATTTGTGAAATATTTCTTCAAACTTATGATTAAAATTCAAAAAATATATTCTGGCAAATCTAGAAAATCTTTAGAATCAAATTTAAGTTGTATTTCAAACTCTTTTGAATTTCTTTTAAAATGTTTGTTCTGGAAAATCTAGAAGAAATAATGATTTGTCTTTGTTAGAAATATAGCTTGGTCCAATTTGTTATATATTCTAACAAAGTGCAGATTGGATTTTAACCTATTTAAAACATGTCATCAAAATTCTAAAATTAATCTTAATCAGGAAAAATTACTAATGATGTTCCATAAATAGTTGTTTTAATTTTTTCCCAAAAATTCCAATTAGCTAGTTTTTCTCTTCATTTTTTTCGGTTGAATTTTGAATTTTTAAGAGTCGAAATTGAAGATAAACTATGTTTCAAAATTTAATTTGAATTGTTCTCCTGTTTTCTCCTCTTTTAAACTGTTCAATTAAGTGTTTTTTAAATAATTTATTCTCTACAAAAAACTTTCCGTAAAAGGAAATACCCAGTTGATATATATATATATATATATATATATATATATATATATATATATATATATATATATATATTAAAGGTAAATTGAGCAAATTGGCTATTTCTGGCAATTTATTTAAATGTGTATCAAACTTGTAGCCCTTCCCATTAATCAGTACTCAAGAAGTAGCTTTTGGTTTCAAAAAGGTTGGTGACCCCTGTTCTATAATGTAGGAACCAGAATATTAATAACAGAAAGAAACAACCACTTTTGTGTGAATGAGGGGGCGGGATGTTTTTTTTGGGTTGATGCACTAATTGTAAGTGTGTCTTGTGTTTTTTTTATGTTGAATTAATTTAAAAAAACATTAAAAAAACGTGACCAAAACAAGCGGTTTAATGGAAGAAACAATCCATCCAAATTACATTTTAAATGTGTGTGTGTGTTTGTTTGTTTGTTTGTTCAGGACCTGGATCCAGTTTTTGAAGAGGAGTCCAAACCCATCTACTGTCAGGGCTGCCAGAGTGTTTCCTTCTGCACCTTCACTCAGAGCAGCCTGCTGGTGGTTTGCTCCAAGTTCTGGAGAGTAAGCAAAAGTCCTAAAGAACATATTTAGTACACGACTAAACATTTCTGCAGCACGGCGCCCCTTCAGCCTGAAATTGTTTGTCATTTATCAGGTTTTTGACGCAGCCGATTATTCGTTGCTGTGCTCGGTGCCTTTTGACAATGACAAGCCCTGGGCTGGAGGAGAGTTCATTGCTGCAGACAAAGTCATCATCTGGACTGAGGATGGCTGCAGTTACATCTACAACCTACCTGCCAGGTACGTCTATATCTTCGTCGGCATTGTTCATTGGCAGCTTGAGTCATGTTGTTGTCGTCTTCGTCCAGTTGTCTTCCTGCAAGTGTACATTTCCGAAGTGATGTTGGGAAAAAAGAAGGCTCAATATCGCCGTTGATCTACAGCATGGAGAACCTAACCGACAAACAGGTCAGTGTCTAATCAGTATTTTTGAAATGACAAAATAGATGTATTTGTGATTTAAATAATGTATGCAATACTGGTACCTTGATTTTTTTGTCGTAATCCACTCCAAAAGGCCAAATTATGCAAAAACCACAGCGAATGTTCCTATGAGAAATAATGCAAACCCAAATACATAAGTTCCTCAACTTAAGAGCTATCTACACTCCTACTCTCACTTATGGTCATGACCAAAAGAAAAAGATTGCAGATACAAGCGGCCAAATGAGTTTCCTCAGAAGGGTGGCTGGCATCTTCCTTAGAGATAAGGTGAGAAGTTCAGTCACCCGAGAGAGACTGGCTTGGATATCACCACAGGGCCCCAGGAACACTTCAGAAAACCACTGTCAGTAAGTACAGTTGGTCGCTACATCTGTAAATCCAGGTTAAAACTCTACTATATAAAGCCAAAGCCTTTTATCAACAACACCCAGAAACGCCGCCGGCTCATCTAAGACTGTCTGATGCAAAGTCGAAAAAGTGTTCTGTGGTCTGACGAGTCCACATTTCAAATTGTTTTTGGAAACTGTGGACGTCGTGTCCTCTGGACTAAAGAGGAAAAGAACCATCCGGATAGTTTTAGGAACAAAGTTGAAAAGCCAGCATGTGTAATGGTATGGGGGTGTATTAGTGCCTAAGGCATGGGTAACTTACACATGTGTGATGGTATGGGGGTGTATTAGTGCCCAAGACATGGGTAACTTACACATGTGTGATGGTATGGGGGTGTATTAGTGCCCAAGGCATGGGTAACTTACACATCTGTGATGGTATGGGGGTGTATTAGTGCCCAAGACATGGGTAACTTACACATGTGTGATGGTATGGGGGTGTATTAGTGCCCAAGACATGGGTAACTTACACATGTGTGATGGTATGGGGGTGTATTAGTGCCCAAGGCATGGGTAACTTACACATGTGTGATGGTATGGGGGTGTATTAGTGCCCAAGGCATGGGTAACTTACACATGTGTGATGGTATGGGGGTGTATTAGTGCCCAAGGTTGGGTAACTTACACATGTGTGATGGTATGGGGGTGTATTAGTGCCCAAGACATGGGTAACTTACACATGTGTGATGGTATGGGGGTGTATTAGTGCCCAAGGCATGGGTAACTTACACATGTGTGATGGTATGGGGGTGTATTAGTGCCCAAGACATGGGTAACTTACACATGTGTGATGGTATAGGGGTGTATTAGTGCCCAAGACATGGGTATCTTACACATGTGTGATGGTATGGGGGTGTATTAGTGCCCAAGGCATGGGTAACTTACACATGTGTGATGGTATGGGGGTGTATTAGTGCCCAAGACATGGGTAACTTACACATGTGTGATGGTATGGGGGTGTATTAGTGCCCAAGACATGGGTAACTTACACATGTGTGATGGTATGGGGGTGTATTAGTGGCCAAGACATGGGTAACTTACACATGTGTGATGGTATGGGGGTGTATTAGTGCCCAAGACATGGGTAACTTACACATGTGTGATGGTATGGGGGTGTATTAGTGGCCAAGACATGGGTAACTTACACATGTGTGATGGTATGGGGGTGTATTAGTGCCCAAGACATGGGTAACTTACACATGTGTGATGGTATGGGGGTGTATTAGTGCCCAAGGCATGGGTAACTTACACATGTGTGATGGTATGGGGGTGTATTAGTGCCCAAAACATGGGTAACTTACACATGTGTGATGGTATGGGGGTGTATTAGTGCCCAAGACATGGGTAACTTACACATGTGTGATGGTATGGGGGTGTATTAGTGCCCAAGACATGGGTAACTTACACATGTGTGATGGTATGGGGGTGTATTAGTGGCCAAGACATGGGTAACTTACACGTGTGATGGTATGGGGGTGTATTAGTGCCCAAGGCATGGGTAACTTACACATGTGTGATGGTATGGGGGTGTATTAGTGCCCAAGACATGGGTAACTTACACGTGTGATGGTATGGGGGTGTATTAGTGCCCAAGGCATGGGTAACTTACACATGTGTGATGGTATGGGGGTGTATTAGTGGCCAAGACATGGGTAACTTACACATGTGTGATGGTATGGGGGTGTATTAGTGGCCAAGGTTGGGTAACTTACACATCTGTGAAGGCACCATTAATGCTGAATGGTCCTCACAGGGTTTGGAGCAACATACACTATATTGCTTTGTTTTTACTTTAGGTAAATATATCGAGATATATATCGTATATCGCCACTCAGCCCCTTTCCCGTCTGTCCACCTGTCCCGGGCGATGACCCCTTGACCCTGGAGAGACACCACCTTAACTAACAAATATTCTGGGGAAACACTGTGTGTGTATGTATGTATGTATGTGTATATATATATCTATATATATATATATATAGATATATATATATATATATATATATATATATAGATATATATGTGTGTGTGTGCGTGCGTGCATGAAATACTTGACTTTAAGTCAGGAGTGTCCAAAGTGCGTCCCGGGGGCCGTTTGTGGCCCGCAGCTAATTGTTTACCGGCCCGCCACACATTCTGCAAAAACTAAAAAATTGATAGCATTGCAAAAATTAAAACAAACATTTAAAAAGTGGAATGAGGTGAAATCTAACAAGAAAAAGTTGCAATGTTGACACAGAGCTGCCATGCAGGCTGATTTTTTTTCTCTTGTCTTTCTTTCTTTTTCTTTTTCTTTGCCATTGCTAAAAAAATGTTTTCTAAAACATATATGTTATAATGAATTATTGACCTATTCAAGGCTCCATTACTTAAAAATGTTTTATGTGGAAAAAATATTGCACATATTGTGTGGTTGCCATATAAAAACATCAGTTTTTTTGTTGTTGCAAAAGAGCATAAAAAACAAACAAAATAATAGTTTAAACGTAAAATCGACATTTATATCTGAAGTTGATCTCGTAATTTAAGTGTTGAAAGTTAAAAAAAAACAAAGAAAAATGTATCACTTTATGAGTTTGATCACAATTACATTTATTGGGATTTTATTTATATTTTCACTGTGGTTACTCAGAAATATTAAATAATTAGAATCAATGGTGTCCTGCATTATTAATCTTTTAGAGCTAAATATAGAATATTTCCAGTTTTACTATAAAAAAAACAAATTTGTCTTTTTTTTTTTTTTTTAACTTTATATCAACCTGAGGTTGAAATAGAGATTTACCGTAAGCGTTAAATAAAAAAAAAATTGACTTATTTTTAACGTTTTAATGACTGAGACCAATTATGGTCCCCGGGAGCCCTAAAGGTTAAAAAAAAAAAAAATCCATATATTTTGTTATGGTTTGAAAATGAAAAATATCAAACTGGTGCCCGCATGCTTCAATTTTTCTGTGTGCGGCCCTCAGTGGAAAAAGTTTGGACACCCCTGCTTTAAGTGAAATATAGCTATAAATATACTCCCTTAACCTCGCCACCCCCACCAACTCAACAACCCCCCAATCTCCCGAATTCGGAGGTCTCCAGGTGGGCAAGTATGCTAACTTGTACTAATATTGTGTAGTGAAGTGTAATTACACAGTTTGGGCTGCAGAGGACAGCCTGAGAGTGAAGAAGAAACCAGGAATTCTTGTTAGTGGTCACACTTCTGCCTGGTAACTTAAACAGTGCCAGAAAACAAACAAAAAAAGGCTAAATTGCGCACAGCCATTTTGTGTCCTTCATATCTCCTCTGCTCTTACAGTATAATTGTGCATTTTTCAAGATGACAAAAAGCTTCATGTTATAATTGAACATATAAAGAGACTTGTAGAAGATAACATGAATGCAATCTTACTTCCCTAACATTCAAGACCAACCCTCTGATGCCGTTCTAATTTGTTTAAGATATTATGATTGATTGAAATGCTTTTGTTAAATCCATAAACACATTTGGCAGAACTCTTCTTGCCATCTATTGAATTGGTGATCTCTTTCGTTATTTTGATTCATGCCGTTGATGTTGAAATGTTGGCTCTGTAATCTCATTGGTTATCTGTGAAATTTTCATTTTTATATTATTTACTATTTTATTTACTTCAACCATTTTGTTTCCCAATGTCAAAGAGCGGAGAATGAATTCATACATTCATGAACTCATTCTGGCCCTGGAAATGTCCTTCATGTCATTTTACTTTTTTGTCTGTATAGTTGTAAAATGGTCTTAGGTTATTTTTAATATGGTTTTAAAAAAGTTCCTCAAAAGTCTTAAATTTAACGTTGAAATACGCTTTAGCCACTTTTTAGATATTTTAAATATTTAAAATTATTCGGAAGCTGTTAGAGTTTCTTCCATTCAAAATAACATTAATGACTTAATAGGTCACAGATGTTCGCGTTGAGGTTAATTCTTCTCTCTAACCACTTCCCAGCTCCTCATCTGTCCTCCTGTGACTCGCTTCTTTTTTGGTCGACGAGAGCCCTTCCTCAAGCTGCTTATTCAGGGAGATTCTGCAGGCAAACTGTCACTGTGGAACATTCCGGATGCCTCGCCTCCACAGCAACTGTCCACTCCTGCAGGTTAGCATTTCATTTAATTTTCCTGGCATACCTGCACACAAATGTAGTAGCCAAGGTCCCCGATTTAACCTAATGAGTAAAACAACACTGTCATAATTGAAATGTAATAGTATTTAAATAGAATAGATTATACATTGCAGACGTTAATAGGAAGAGATTATGATAAAATGACTCATGATGATAACAATAGTAATGTATTATAATTACTAATATGCCACATGATGTAGGGGCCTAACGGTACACAAGCATTTCAGTTCAGTACGTACCTCGGTTTAGAAGTCACGATTTTGTTCATTTTTGGTACAGCAAGAAAACAACAAAATATAAATTTTTGGGTTATTTATTTACCAAAATTGTAAACAATGGCTTCATCCTTTTAACATTGGGAACACTATAATAATTCTGCCCACGTTAATCAACATTAAACTGCCTCAAATTGTTGCTCAAATTAAATAAAATGACAAAACTTTTCTTCTACATATAAAAAGTGCAACATAAAACAGTTTCAAGTCAACTCATCATGCTTTTTTTATTACAGCATTTGGGAAGCCTGTAGTTGATTTTTATTATTTAAATGTTGTATTTGTATCAACATGTGATAGCAGAGACCCTGCCATTCAAAGATTTTCTGTCCGTAAAACACACACACACCGCAAAATGAGCTAACGTTACGCTAAAAGCTAATTAGCCTTCACCTCAAGCCAGAACTGCAAGCGAGCTGACCTGCAGTTTAAGTTTCTAGAAGGTCAACGAGCTCATAGTGATGTTAGTAGTAGTTGACTGGGAGGTGTTTATTATCATTTGGGGAGAGTACGCTGCCTTATGCTCACCTGCTAAACACCTATCTGCTCGACGCTGTAGCATTTACTACATGCGCTCTGAATACACACTGCTGATTGGGTGTTACCGCTATATATGTAACCAATCAGATGGTTGTGTGGGTGGGACAATGCTGGGTGCTGAGACAGAGGCAGAAGAAGCAGAGCAGCTTGTTAAGACTGCAGCTTAGAAACTCGTTGGGTACACCCTCGTACCGAACCGAAACCCCGGTACCAAAACGGTTCAATACAAATACACGTACCGTTACACCCCTAGCGTGATGTTAGCGGTGTCACGCTAAAATCACGTGACACTTCTGATGAAGGCTGCAGAAGCAAGGTAGCCTAAACTTGTCAGCTACAAAACTTTACTTTACTAGCCTGTATAAATCCACCATTTATAAATACATGTCAGTAGGCTTGATTGATTGATCGATTGAAACTTTTATTAGTAGATTGCACAGTTGAGTACATATTCCGTACAGTTGACCACTAAATGGTAACACCCCAATAAGTTTTTCAACTTGTTTAAGTTGGGGTCCAAGTTAATCAATTCATGGTATGGCTAAATGAACCTCTTCAACATATTTTTGTTTCTTGTATCTAATATTTTGATCTAAACTCACCACTTACCTGCGTCTTTGTAGACCTGCAGGTGTCATTCACCATCAGTCTGCAAGCGGCATTTGATAAGTTGACTCCGATGTCTTCTGGAATCATTGACCAGCTAAGTGTCCTGCCTGGCAAGGAGGAGCCCATTAAGGTTGGAGTCTCTCTGTGAATGGAATAGCCTAACTGAATAATGTATAGTTTTCCTCACTTGAAATGTCTATCATGTCCCTCAGGTGACAGCCAGCGTCTACATCCCCTCCCAGGGTAGACTGGTGTGCGGAAGAGAAGATGGCAGCATCATTCTGGTTCCTGCTACCCAGACCGCAATCGTTCAGTTGCTTCAGGGAGAACACATGCTTAGAAGAGGTGAGGGTTTACATGAAGATACAAAGGAAGATTGTTAATCTCACACAAAACGTTTAACGACGTAAAGTCCAATGCAGACCTCGACCTAGACCAGGGATGTCAAACTGGTTTTCATCGAGGGCCACATGGCAGTTATGGCTGCCAACAGAGGGCCGCTTGTAACAGCGATTAATGTATGCATTTGACTCCGGATTTAATTATTAATTATATAATAATTATTTATTATAATTATATATATAAATTTACAGAATTTTACTGTAAAATATGGTGTTTTTTAATTTTTTACAACATTTTACTGTAAATGGAAAATCTGTACCACTGTTTTTTGGAGGAGTTTACGGAAAAAGCCGGCAGCTTAGTTGCCAGAAGTTTTGTGTTAAATTTACATTGTTTTTAACAACATTATATTTGTCAGGTTCAAACACTGATGACATCTATTAAACAAGACATAAGCAAATAATTCAACAGGGACATAATCAAATTTGGCTCAATTGAGGAGAGAGCGTCTGGGCTGTACTTTTGTACAGTCTCTATCACGCTCTGACCAAAGATTGTACGTCTCCTATTTTATTTGGACTTTCCCTGATTACATGGCAACAGCTGGTTCTAAGGATGGGGGTCGTAAACAGCCATCGCCTTTGATTACAAGAGTTCAAAGAAAAGGTAGTAACAGTTCACAGAAAAGGTCTCTGGAGGGATTTTACAGTCAAAAACTGTCAGCTCAGTCAACAGAATTTTAATGCAAAAAACAGAAGTAGTTTATTTATCAATTTACAGTAATGTGCTGTAAAGAACAACATACAATTTATTGTCATTTTTATTAATTTGATGAGTAGATTAGTGTAAAGTTAAATATTTTTATTTAGACAATCATGTTTGGAAAGTATGATAATATACTGGAATATATGTTGCAATATTGGCTATTGTTAAAGTTTAAAAGGTGTGTTGGCACGAAAAAAGTCCATCACATTTAGTGAGACCCTATTAAGTACTTTATTGACACATATCATTTGCAGGTGTTTGAGGGTCAGATAAAATGATGTCGCGGGCCAGATCTGGCTCCCGGGCCTTGAGTTTGACACCTGTGACCTAGACCAATCTATCCTTATTTGGATATCCACCACCTACAAACTGTCTTAATTATATTGTTAGGATTACTTTAGTTTAGTCTTTATTTGAAGGGACAATGCACAGAAACATTTAGCTCAAAGACAGATATGTTCTGTACCAGATTATAGCTAAATAGCTCATTTCCATCTGCAGTCCCTGGCTACCTAAATTAAAGGGATACAAAAATCATGCAATAGAATTATGACAATAAAAGCATACTATAGCATGTAGTCAAATTAAGAAAAGTCATAAAATGCCCTTTCATGGACACATACTTAATATACAATACAACCACACCTCATGTACATCATCACACAAAGACAATACATGCTCTTGTTCACATCTTTCATCATCAACCATGATTTTAACATTCACACCTCGCAGTTTACAACAATAATGCTGTCACGGATAAATATAATACAGATTAAGTTGGTGTGTCAAACAAAGTGGCCACCTTATTTACCGTGTGAGCAGCTTTGATTGCTCCAAAGCCACTTTTTAACTTCAATTGTGAAGGAAGGGTAATCTGTTAAGACTTTTCAAAGTTTGTTGTGAGGTCGTTCCATTCCTTTATGGCTTTATATGAAAAGGCTGATTGTGCAGAAGATCTTTTACACCATCCTAGTCACCTGCCGTTGTGTCCTTGGGCAAGACACTTTACCCACGTGCTCCCAGTGCCACCCACACTGGTTTAGATGTAACTTAGATATTGGGTTTCACTATCTAAAGCGCTTTGGGTCACTGGAGAAAAGCGCTATATAAATATAATTCACTTCACTTCAGTACACCTGCGTACGCTACACTGCCCCCTGGTGGAGGTTCGTGTGTTTCTAGTTGTCACAGCAGATGTAAACTGGACAAAGTGCTTAAGTGGCGCTGATGCAGTGTTATTTAGGATTTGATGGGCCATTTGTATTGATGCTAATCTTTGATTGTTAGCTACATTTAACAATCTATATTTTTGGATAACTAAACAGTGACAGTTAAATTATTATTAACTGAGAAGTACCAGAGTTTTCCTTGGCTGATGCCCACCCCTCTATGGGTTAATGTCCTTACTAAATATTATCATACATAAGGATGCACCGATTAATCGGTAACCGAATATATTCGGCCGAATATGGTAAAAAAAGCCACATTCGGTTTTCGGTGGAATGAGTTAAGAACAAGGCTGAATAGTGGCGTGTGACGCAATTTTTTGAGGCGGTGACGCAATCAACCAACATGTGGTGACGTTGTGATATGTTGTGTACCTGTATAAGTGTATGAGGTTACATGCACACACTTATTGAGATTTAGTGGGGCCTCTGTTTACATTATTAGCCTGTTGTGTAGGCTACCTGTATAAGTGTATGAGGTTACAAGCACACACTTATTTGAGATTTACTTGAGCCTTCTGTTTACATTATTAGCATATCTACTGTGGCTAAGCAGACTTTTGCCAAAAGGACAATAGTTCATTTGTTGTGGGTTTATCCACTTTAAAGCACTTTATTTTTTTTTGGAATGCATGTTTTGTTTGAAGGCCTAATATAAATGAAAAACGTTGTGCTTCTTTTGAAAAGCAAAGGCTACTGGAATATTAAAAAAATGTCAATATTCAATAAAAAAATACTTTATTTGAAAAACATGTCTAAATATTTATTCTAGGCTATTTATGCAATATAAAAAAAATTGTGAAAAACTGCATTCATTATTCGGTATTCGGCCTTCGGCCAAGCGTTTAAGTTTTATTCGGCTTCGGCCACAAATTTTCATTTCGGTGCATCCCTAATCATACACAGTACTAACTAACATCACCCAAGCATCAATGAAAACATCTCCTTGGTGGAGGTAATGAACTAAGTCCCAAAGCAAGTGTATAACATCTGTTGCTTTTTTTCAATCATATAGCCAATAAGACAAAACGATTATAGGCGCTGAAATCATCACGCAAATTAATATTTCACCGCCTTTGTCCCCATGCTGCGCAGGATGGCCACCGCACCGCACGCTGCGAGGTCACAGGAACAAGGTGACATGCGTCCTGTATCCGTACCAGGTCTCCCCTCGCTACGACCAGCGCTCTCTG
The DNA here is from genome assembly GCF_033978795.1 of Nerophis ophidion. Classification (NCBI taxonomy): domain Eukaryota; kingdom Metazoa; phylum Chordata; class Actinopteri; order Syngnathiformes; family Syngnathidae; genus Nerophis; species Nerophis ophidion. The sequence continues at coordinate 50,023,112 of NC_084627.1, read as the reverse complement.
GTGTCCGGAGGGGTGGACTTCTCCGTCATCGTCTGGGATATCTTCACTGGCGAGATGAAGCACATTTTCTGTGTTCACGGGGGAGAGATCACCCAGCTCATTGTGCCACCAGAAAACTGCAGCGTGAGTCCTCCCTCCCATGATATGGCGTGACATAATATTTAATAATATTTCAAACACCTACTGTTTTTAAGGAAGCTTATTATGCTTTCTGTCGGCTTTCATCTTGTTTCATGCATGTTACTACACTATATTAATAGTGTTGTTGTTCACATTACTGATTTGTATGTACCATATTTTATGGACCATAGGACGCACCAGACTACAAGGCGCATTGCCGATGAGCGCGTCTATTCAGGTCTTTTTTCATATGTAAGGCACACCGGATTATAAGGCGCATTAAAGTGGTCATATTCGGATTTTTTTTCTAAATTCAAAACATTTTTTTGTGGTTTACATAAAAAGTAATGGTGGTTCTTAGGTCAAAATGTTGAATAGATTATGTTTTACGGATCTTTTTAAAGCTGCTTTTTGACAGTCGCTTCAGAACTTGCAGTTTCATGGGCGGTTTTATTTACGTGTCTCACCTTCGAAAGCTTCACGGTGGCAGAGGGGTTAGTGCGTCTGCCTCACAATATGAAGTTCCTGCAGTCCTGGGTTTAAATCCAGGCTCGGGATCTTTCTGTGTGGAGTTTGCATGTTCTCCCCGTGAATGCGTGGGTTCCCTCCAGGTACTCCGGGTTCCTCCCACTTCCAAAGACATGCACCTGGGGATAGGCCCCTCCCACCTCCAAAGACATGCACCTGGGGATAGGTTGATTGGCAACACTAAATGGTCCCTAGTGTGTTAATGTGAGTGTGAATGTTGTCTGTCTATCTGTGTTGGCCCTGCGATGAGGTGGCGACTTGTCCAGGGTGTACCCTGCCTTCCGCCCGATTGTAGCTGAGATAGGCGCCAGCGCACCCCGCGACCCCGAAAGGGAATAAGCGGTAGAAAATGGATGGATGGTTACCTTCGAAAGCCTCTTCTTCCCGTCATCTTTGTTGTAGCGGTGTAGCGTGCAAGGACGGGAGTGGAAGAAGTTTCAAAATATGGAGCTAAATATTTTAATGACTTTCAGACTGTAATTAAATCAACAACTGAGAAGCATTTTCTCGTCCGTGGCTCACTCGTGCAATAACAATGTGTCCCGTGAAAAACAGTCCGACCGGAACTCTCTAATAACTAAAGTTCCTTAGGTGAATAATGTAAACTCACTACACTGGTAGATTTTCAGTGCTTTCATAGCAAGATATAAGTTAGAACTTTACGCCACTTTATATTAGAAATGGCAACAGCAAAGGGTGAATGTCCGATAACTAGAAGATAGTGAAAAAGAAGAAGCTTAAAGGCCTACTGAAATGAGATGTTCTTATTCAAACAAGGATAGCAGGTCCATTCTATGTGTCATACTTGATCATTTCGCGATATTGCCATATTTTTGGTGAAAGGATTTAGTAGAGAACATCCACGATAAAGCCTCTACCGGAAGTCGCAGAAGATGACGTCACATGTTGATGGCTCCTCACATATTCACATTGATTTTAACGGGAGCCTCCAACAAAAAGAGCTATTCGGACCGATAAAACGACAATTTCCCCATTAATTTGAGCGAGGATGAAAGATTCGTGTTTGAGGATATTGATAGCGACGGACTGGGAAAAAAAAAAAAACGCTATTGCAATCGCGTTGCATTGAGACGGATTCATATATTTTTAGAGAAATTTACTAGGATATTTCTGGGAAATCCCTTATCTTTCTATTGTGTTGCTAGTGTTTTAGTGAGTTTAACAGTACCTGATAGTCAGAAGTGTACGTCCACGGCCGGGTGTGGAAGTCGACGGCAGCTGTACGGACGACACAAGCTCAGCTGATATCCGGTAAGAGGCGACTTTTTAACCACAATTTTCCCACCAAAACCTGCTGGTTGACAAGTAGTCGGGATCCATGTCCCCTCTGATCCATAGTAAAGTTTCACCTCCGTGAATTTTAAACAAGGAATCACCGTGTGTTTGTGTGGCTAAAGGCTAAAGCGTCCCAACTCCATCTTTCTACTTTGACTTCTCCAATATTAATTGAACAAATTGCAAAAGATTCAGCAACACAGATCTCCAAAATACTGTGTAATTATGCTGTTAAAGCAGACGACTTTTAGTTGTGTGTGTGTGCAGCGCTAACATTCATAACAGCCTGTGACGTCACGCGTACACGTCATTACGCAACGTTTTCAAGAAAGAAGTCCTGGGAAATTCAAAATTGCAATTTAGTAAACTAAAAAGGCCGTATTGGCATGTGTTGCAATGTTAATATTTCATCATTGATATATAAACTATCAGACTGCGTGGTCGGTTGTAGTGGCTTTCAGTAGGCCTTTAGAGACTGTGGCATCGAAACGGACTACTACAGTGGCGGGAGTGCGCAAATTTTCAGGACTTATGCAGATCTCAAATACACTTCAGCAGGTAACAGAAGGTAAGAAACGTTAGTTTTGCATAATATTGTGAAACAAAACTCCAAATAATGTCTGCTAATGGGTGCCATTTTGCGGTCCAAATACACACACCATATTAATACTTTCATCTCTGACTACGGTAGCTCTAATAGGCCGACAATCCATCAAGCGGTGCGGTTTCAAAGTCATACTAAAACATTTTGACAGATTTTTGAGTGGCTTGTTTAATGTTCATTTTTAATGGAACATTTAAAGTTTTTGTGTTTTTTACTGGCGTCCTATTGCAGTCTACACGTATCTCTTGTGTGTGACTGCCATCTACTGGTCACACTTATCATTACACCGTGTACCAAATAAAATTGCTCCGAAGTCGGTAATCACAACCAGAATGATTCCGTACATTAGGCGCACCAGGTTAAAAGGCGCACTGTCGATTTTTGAGAAAATGAAAGGATTTTAGGTGCGCCTTATAATCTGAAAAATACCGAAGCTGTTCTCTATCAAGACAATTGTCCGTGACTGACTGACAACTGTAGTTTCCCCTGTGCCCTAACCCCACCCGGAACAGGACGCAGCCAACCCGAAACCCTTAAACTGTACGGAATATGTTTGGATGTCGCTTTTGTCAACAATTATTGAGTGTGTATGCTTGCTCTGCAGACTCGAGTGCAGCACTGCGTCTGCTCTGTGGCCAGCGACCACTCAGTTGGTCTGCTCAGTCTCCGGGAAAGGAAGTGCATCATGTTAGCATCGCGCCATCTCTTCCCGATCCAAGTTATCAAATGGCGTCCAGCTGACGACTACCTGGTGGTCGGATGCTCTGACGGCTCTGTGTACGTCTGGCAGATGGATACAGGTGAGGCTTTTCATTTCTAGAATGATTAGATAGTATATTGTACTTTTCAGACCGCAGGGGGCACCGGATTATAAGGCGGACTGCCGATGAGCGGGTCTGTTCTGGACTATTTTCATACAAAAGGCACACCGGGTTACAAGGAGCATTAAAGGGGTCATATTATGATGTTTTTCTAAACACTTCCTTGTGGTCTACATAACATGTACCGTATTTTCCGCACTATAAGGCGCACCTTCAATGAATGGCCTATTTTCAAACTTTGTTCATATATAAGGCGCATAGAATAGATGCTACAGTAGAGGCTGGGCTTACGTTATGCATCCTTTAGATGGAGCTGCACTAAAGGGAATGTCAACAAAACAGTCAGACAGGTCAGTCAAACTTTATTAATAGATTACAAACCAGCGTTCTGACAACTCCGTTCACTCCCAAAATGAATAAACAGCTGTTTTATTATTTCCCCCGAGGTAAATGGTATTTTGTTTATCTTTTAACAACAGCAAGGTATAACTTGTAGTGCAACATTTATTTCACATAGTGGAGGGGAACTATTCCTCGATTCAATAAACAGGTAAAAAACAGTCCGATACAGTTACGGTGAATCAAACGTGCAATCACAATATAGTAACACTCCAAATAGTGCAAAGCAATAAGAATATATCAATAACTCAACGTTGCTCAAAGGATAATGTCACACAACACAACACACAAAATAAACATGTAAAGCTCACTTTATTAAGTTATTCCTCATCCACCAATCCTTCAAATTCTTCTTCTTCAGTGTTCCAATGAAACATGCCACAAGAGGTCTCGCAACTACAGTATCAATCAATCAATCAATCAATGTTTATTTATATAGCCCCAAATCACAAATGTCTCAAAGGACTGCACAAATCATTACGACTACAACATCCTCCGAAGAACCCACAAAAGGGCAAGGAAAACTCACACTCAGTGGGCAGGGAGAATTCACATCCAGTGGGACGCCAGTGACAATGCTGACTATGAGAAACCTTGGAGAGGACCTCAGATGTGGGCAACCCCCCCCCTCTAGGGGACCGAAAGCAATGGATGTGGAGCGGGTCTAACATGATACTGTGAAAGTTCAATCCATAGTGGCTCCAACACAGCCGCGAGAGTTCAGTTCAAAGCGGATCCAAGACAGCAGCGAGAGTCCCGTCCACAGGAAACCATCCCAAGTGGAGGCGGATCAGCAGCGTAGAGATGTCCCCAACCGATACAGGCGAGCAGCCCATCCTGGGTCCCGACTCTGGACAGCCAGTACTTCATCCATGGTCATCGGACCGGACCCCCTCTACAAGGGAGGGGGGGACATAGGAGAAAAAGAAAAGAATCGGCAGATCAACTGGTCTAGAAAGGAGGTCTATTTAAAGGCTAGAGTATATGATGAGTTTTAAGGTGAGACTTAAATGCTTCTACTGAGGTAGCATCTCCAACTGTTACCGGGAGGGCATTCCAGAGTACTGGAGCCCCAACGGAAAACGCTCTATAGCCCGCAGACTTTTTTTGGGCTTTAGGAATCACTAATAAGCCGGAGTCTTTTGAAGGCAGATTTCTTGCCGGGACATATGGTACAATACAATCGGCAAGATAGGATGGAGCTAGACCGTGTAGTATTTTATACGTAAGTAGTAAAACCTTAAAGTCACATCTTAAGTGCACAGGAAGCCAGTGCAGGTGAGCCAGTATAGGTATATATGTATGTATATATGTATATAAAGGTATATACAGTATAGGTATATATGTATGTATATATGTATATAAAGGTATATACAGTACAGGTATATATGTATGTATATATGTATATAAAGGTATATACAGTATAGGTATATATATATGTATATATGTATATAAAGGTATATACAGTACAGGTATATATGTATGTATATATGTATATATAGGTGTATACAGTACAGGTATATATGTATGTATATATGTATATAAAGGTATATACAGTATAGGTATATATATATGTATATATGTATATAAAGGTATATACAGTACAGGTATATATGTATGTATATATGTATATAAAGGTATATACAGTATAGGTATATATGTATGTATATATGTATATAAAGGTATATACAGTACAGGCGTAATGTGATCAAACTTTCTTGTTCTTGTCAAAAGTCTAGCAGCCGCATTTTGTACCAACTGTAATCTTTTAATGCTAGACATGGGGAGACCCCAAAATAATACGTTACAGTAATCGAGACGAGACGTAACAAACGCATGGATAATGATCTCGGCGTCTTTAGTGAACAAAATGGAGCGAATTTTAGCGATATTACGGATATGAAAGAAGGCCGTTTTAGTAACGCTTTTAATGTGTGACTCAAAGGAGAGAGTTGGGTGGAAGATAATACCCAGATTCTTTACCGAGTCACCTTGTTTTATTATTTGGTTGTCAAATGTTAAAGTTGTATTATTAAATAGAGTTCGGTGTCTAGCAGTAAGCAGCCGCCGACTTCATTTACCCCGTAGAAGGAGAAGCGCGGTGCATGCTGGGATATACGACTGCGCCAGGCGTGCCGTTTCATTTCCATTTGTGTTTATGTAAAGACCCCAAAATGGCTCCTATTGAGAGACATGATTTCAGGAAGGCAGGAATTGTCACTGAACTGCTAGACAACAGCAGCAACACTGACTCCATTAATGATGTCATATATCCCAGCATGCACTGCTTGTTTCTTCTTCTATGAGGGAAAATGAAGTCGGCGGCTGCTTACTGTAGTTGCGAGAACTCTTGTGGCATGTTTAGTTCGGACACTGAAAAAGAAGAATTTGAGGGATTGGTGGATGAGGAATAACTTAATAAGTAGAGCTTTACATGTTTATTTTGTGTGTTGTGTTGTGTGGCATTAAAGTTTCAGCAACGCTGAGTTATTGATGTATGATTGCTTTGCACTATTTGGAGACATCAATAATGAAGTCAGTGTTGCTGCTGTTGTCTAGCAGTTCAGTGACAATTCCTGCTTTCCTGAAATCATGTCTCTCAATAGGAGCCATTTGGGGTCTTTACATAAACACAGGAATGGAAATGAAACGGCACGCCTGGCGCAGTCATATATCCCAGCATGCACCACGCTTCTTCTTCTACAGGGTAAAGTGAAATCGGCGGCTGCTTACCGTAGTTGTGAGACCTGTTGTGACTCAATATTGGTCCATATATAAGGCGCACCGGATTATAAGGCGCACAGGTACTATTGGGTATAAAAAGTTACACTATCTACTATTAGATATAAAAAGTTAGAGTGGTGAATTTTTGACCACCCCTCTTGACAAAATTGGTGCAGTTCAGCTAAATTTGTTGGTTTTCTGACATGGACTTGTTTCTTCAGCATTGTCCACACGTGTAAGTCAGGACTTTGGGAAGGCCATTCTAAAACCTTCATTCTAGCCAGATTTAGCCATTCCTTTACCACTTTTGACGTGTGTTTGTTGTCATTGTCCTGTTGGAACCCCCAACTGCGTCCAAGACCCAACCTCCGGGCTGATGATTTTATGTTGTCCTGAAAAACTTTTTCACTGTCCCATTTACTCTCTGTAAAGTACAAGTTCCATTGGCAGCAAAACAGGCCCAGATCATAATACTACCACCACCATGCTTGACGGTAGGTTTGGTGTACCTGGGATTAAAGGCATCAACAACATATTGCTGGGTATTGTGGCCAAACAGCTACATTTTAGTTTCATCTGACATCACATGGACAAAAATAAGACCTTCTGGAGGAAAATTCTGTGTTCAGATGACCCAGCAGATTTGGGAGAGCCATAATAAATTCATAAAAGAACCAAACTTCCTGAATGATTGTTGTGACCAGCAAGTATGTGCTCCAATAACTCTATCACAAAAAACTAAGAGTTGTCGAAATGATTGCAAACTCAAGACAGCCATGACATTATTATGTTCTTTACATAACTTTTGACCATGATTGGATTTGCAGAAAACAGACAACTTTGCTTTGAATGATCATGTGAGACTGGGAAAGACTGTGTGGGCCTGCTGCTGCTGCTGAGAGATTGCAGGGTAACTGAGTGTGAAATTAAAGTGTGTGTGTGAGAGAGAAAGTGTGAATGTAAGAGAGCACGCACACACACACACACACACACACACACACATACACACACACACACACGTACAGCATAATGGTGCCACTTCTCTTCTCACTCAATACTCCGAGGCAATCCTGATATCAAGTCTGTCTGCAGCTAATGGTGTCTCCTCTAACCCTCTTCTCTTTTGTGAGGGCAGAGAATTGTTGCAGCTAGAGATTGCTGTGACCTGAATCACATTTGAGACAAAAGACGATGGTACTGAGTATTATGATGCGCTGTAATCGAGGAATCTGGGAAGTTGTGTGGGAAAATTTGGTGTTGATATAAAGATGGATAGCCACAAAGAGCAAGTACAGTATGTGACAGGAATGACAAAGAAGCTGAGAAAACAGACACTTGAAGTTTGTTTCTTGACATGGTATGATCCAACCCTGATTGTTGAAATGATAATACAAGTATTTGGCCACCAATCCAAATGATCAGAATCAGGTGTCCACAGGTGTGTACAATCAAGCACTTAGTTTCTACAAACATTTGTGAAAGAATGGGCCGCTCCGATGGAACTGTCATGGGATACCACCTGTGCGACTAATCCAGTCGTGAAATTTCCTCGCTCCTAAATATTCCAAAGCCAACTGTCGGCTTTATATAAGAACCTAAAAGAGTTCGGGAACAACAGCAACTCAGCCACCAAGTGGTAGGCCACTTAAAAAGACGGAAAGGGGTCCACGGATGCTAAAGTTCATAGTGCAAAGAGGTCGCCGACTTTCTGCATAGTCAGTTGCAACAAAGCTCCAAACTTCATGTGACCTTCCAATTAACCCACGTACAGTACGCAGAGAGCTTCGTGGAATGGGTTTCCATGGCCGTGCAGCTGCATCTAAGCCATGCATCACCAAGTCCAATGCAAAGCGTGGAATGCAGTGTTGTAAAGCACGTTGCCACTGGACTCTAGAGCAGTGGAGACGCCTTATCTGGACTGATGAATACCGCTTTTCCATCTGGCAATCTGATGGACCAGTCTGGGTTTGGAGGTTGCCAGAAAGGAAAACAGTACATTTTGAACTGCATTGTGCTGAATGTGAAATTTGGTGGAGGCGGAATTAGGATGTGGAGCTGTTTTTCAGTAGTTGGGCTTGGCTTCTTAGCTCCAGTGAAAGGAACTTTGAATGCTCCAGGTTACCAAAAACATTTTGGACAATTCCATGCTCCCAACCTTGTGGGAACAGTTTGGAGCAGGGCCTTTCCTGATCCAACATGACTGTGCACCAGTGCACAAAGCAAGGTCCATAAAGACATGGCTGACAGAGTCTAGTGTGGTTGAATTTGACTGGCCTGCACATAGTCCTGACCTGAACCCGATAGAACACCTTTGGGATGAATTAGAACAGAGACTGAGAGCCAGGCCTTCTTGACCAACACCAGTGTGTGACCTCATCAATGCACTTTTGGAAGAAGCAAGGTCCATAAAGAGTTGAAGCTGTAATAGCTGCAAAAGGTGCACGGCAAAAACTGAAATCTAAGTAAGATGAAATATCTCGAATAAGTGTGATATTTGGGCTTCACGGTGGCAGAGGGGTTAGTGCGTCTGCCTCACAATACGAAGGTCCTGCAGTCCTGGGTTCAATCCCAGGCTCGGGATCTTTCTGTGTGGAGTTTGCATGTTCTCCCCGTGAATGCGTGGGTTCCCTCCGGGTACTCCGGCTTCCTCCCACTTCCAAAGACATGCACCTGGGGATAGGCCCCTCCCACCTCCAAAGACATGCACCTGGGGATAGGCCCCTCCCACCTCCAAAGACATGCACCTGGGGATAGGCCCCTCCCACCTCCAAAGACATGCACCTGGGGATAGGTTGATTGGCAACACTAAATGGTCCCTAGTGTGTGAATGTTGTCTGTCTATCTGTGTTGGCCCTGTGATGAGGCAGCGACTTGTCCAGGGTGTACCCCGCCTTCCGCCCGATTGTAGCTGAGATAGGCGCCAGTGCCCCCCGCGACCCCAAAAAGGGAATAAGCGGTAGAAAATGGATGGATGGAAGTGTGATATTTGCTTATTTTCTTTCTAATAAGATAATTCTTCTCGCTAAGCAGATTTTATGTTAGTCTTTTACTTGTTTTGGTCCTAAATGATCTCAGTAAGATATTACATCTTGATGCTGAGATTTAATGCCGAGCACTTATCATTATGTCAAGATGATGGCAATAGCATTTACTTATTTAAGAATATTTTTCAACATATTGAGCAAAAAGGTCTCTATTTTTTTCATTAGTGAGAATATACTTATTTTAAGGTATTTTTGTGTTCATTGAGGTTTGCTAATTTTACTTGTTTTGGAAAGTCTTGACAAGCCAAATGTTCTTGTTCTATTGGCAGATCATTTTGCTTAGTTCAAATAAAACACCCCTCATTTTTGTATTTTTTTTTCTTGTATTTGAATACTGACTTTTTGCAGTTCATACTGAACCCTACTGGTTAGGAATGGGATGGCACTTCAAGTTCATATGTGAGTCAAGGCAATGTGTCTTATTGTGGTGTTCTTTCTGAGTTTGAAATGCTTGTAAATACGATCAACAACATTCATGTTAGCACACTTAACCAACATATATTTGTGTTACTACTCCATGCACATGTGGAATACAATTCTGACGTTGAGAGTTACAAACAGTCCACGGTAGTTTGCCGTTCTTGTGGTTGATCATTTGGTATTTGTTTGCAGGGGCCTTGGACCGCTGTGTGATGGGTATAACTGCTGTAGAGATACTCAACGCCTGTGACGAGCTGGCTCCAGCCACCGTGGACACCTTAAGCCACTCGGCAGTGAACCTGAAGCAGGCCATGACTCGCCGCAGCCTGGCGGCCCTGAAGAACATGGCTCAGCACAAACTGCAAACACTTGCCACCAATCTGCTGGCCGCTGACAACGCTGACAAGGTAGAGTCACATGATAGTGCACTCTGCTCACTTTAATTGGTAAATAATTACACAGGTATTTGACTATTTCCCACAAGAATGCTATCTATTTGTAGTGCTTTGATAGTCTAGGCACGTTTTCATGTACAAAACCCAAAACCAGTGAAGTTGGCTCATTGTGTAAATGGTAAATAAAAACAGAATACAATGATTTGCAAATCCTTTTCAACTTATATTCAATTGAATAGACTGCAAAGACAAGATGTTTAATTTTCAAACTGACAAACTATTCTTTTTTTGCAAATAATCATTAAATTTGAATTTAATGGCAACAACACATTGCAAAAAAGTTGGCACAGGGGCATTTTTACCACTGTGTTACATGGCCTTTCCTTTTAACAACACTCCGTAAATGTTTGGGACCCGAGGAGACACATTTATGAAGCTTTTCAGGTGAAATTCTGTCACATTCTTGCTTAAATTACAGCCTAAGTTGTTCAACAGTCTGAGGTTCCTGGGTGTTGTTGATAAATGGCTTTTGCTTTGCATAGTAGAGTTTTAACTTGCACCTACAGATAATGATGCACTGTAGTTATTGACAATGGTTTACTGAAGTGTTACTGAGTCCATTTGGTGCTATCCTTTACACACAGATGTTGGTTTTTGATGAAGTACCGCCTAAGGGATCGAACGTTGCGGGCATTCATTGTTGGTTTTCGGCCTTGCGGTTTACGTGCGGTGATTTATTCATAATCTCTGAACCTTTTGATGATATTACGGACATTAGATGGTAAAATCCCTAAATTCCTTGCAATAGCTTGTTGAGAAATGTTGTTTTTAAACTGTTGGACAATTTGCTTATGCATTTGTCCACAACGTGGTGACCCTCGCCCCATCCTTGTTTGTGAATGTCTGAGCATTTAATGAGAGCTTCTTTTATACCCAATCATGGCACCCACCTGTCCCCAATTAGCCTGTGCCCCTGTGGGATGTTCCAAATAAGTGTTTGATGAGCATTCCTCAACTTCCTCAGTCTTTTTTGCCACTTGTGACAGCTTTTTCCACACATGTCTCAGGTATTAAATTCTAAATGAGCTAATATTTGCAAAAAATAAAGTTTTCCATTTGGAACGTTAAGCTGCTTGTCTTTGCTGTCTATTCAATTGAATATAAGTTGGAAAAGATTAGCAAATCATTGTATTCTGTTTTTATTTATGATTTACACAAGGAGCCAACTTCCCTGGTTTTGGATTTTGTAATTGTTATGGACATTGTAAGAGGCAGGAACCTTGGTGGGACAAAAAGAGAGACAAACAAAAAAAGCAAAGTTTTAACACAACTTTTTTTCTGTAGTTTTAGTTACAAACAAGACAATGCAGGCTCTGAGTGCTTTTGCGGGAAGGAAGGGTTCTGGCAGGCCAGTAAGATTAGTCGCTCTTCACGTTTTGGAAAAATAGTACAGTAGCTAGGTCGTGGTTTATTTATTTATATAGCAACAATTTAAACACACCATTACTGCCCCAAAGTACTGTACAGTTTAAAAACAAAAAATAGGGTAAAAATCACAATAACATCCATCCATCCATTCCCTACCGCTTGTCCCTTTTTGAACATTTAATCGATTGGTTGATATATATATATATATATATATATATATACCTTGGATAAGCGGAAGAAGATGGATGGATGGATATATATATATATATATATATATAGAAGATGGATGGATGGATATATATATATATAGATATATATATATATATATATATAGAAGATGGATGGATGGATATATATATATATATATATATATATATATATATATATATATATATATATATATGTATATATATATGTATATATATCCATCCATCCATCCATCTTCTTCCGCTTATCCAAGGTATATATATATATATATATATATATATATGTGTATATATATATATATGTATATATATATATATATATGTATATATATATATATATATCCATCCATCCATCCATCTTCTTCCGCTTATCCAAGGTCGGTTCGCGGGGGCAGCAGCCTAAACAGGAATAAATATATATATATTAGGGATGCACCGATTAATCGGTAACCGAATATATTCGGCCGAATATGGCAAAAAAAGCCACTTTCGGCCTTCGGTGAAATGAGTTAAAAACAAGGACGAATAGTGGCGTGTGACGCATTTTTTTGACGCGGTGACGCAATCAACCACCGTGCAGTGACGTTGGGATATGTTGTGTACCTGTATAAGTGTATGAGGTTACAAGCACACACTTATTGAGATTTAGTGGGGCCTCTGTTTACATTATTAGCATGTTGTGTAGGCTACCTGTATAAGTGTATGAGGTTTACAAGCACACACTTATTTGAGATTTACTTGAGCCTTCTGTTTACATTATTAGCCTGTTGTGTAGGCTACCTGTATAAGTGTATGAGGTTACAAACACACACTTAATTGAGATTTAGTGGGGCCTCTGTTTACATTATTAGCATATCTACTGTGGCTAAACAGACTTTTGCTAAAAGGTCAATAATTCATTTGTTGTTGGTTTATCCACTTTAATGCACTTTATTTTTTGGGGAATGCATGTTTTGTTTGAAGGCCTAATATAAATGAAAAACTTTGTGCTTTTTTTTGAAAAGCAAAGGCTACTGGAATATTAAAAAAATGTCAATATTCAATAGAAAAATACTTTATTTGAAAAACATGTCTAAATATTTTTTCTAGGCTATTTATGCAATATAATTTTTTGGGGGAAAAATTGCATTCATTATTCGGTATTCGGGCTTCGGCCAAGCGTTTAAATTTTATTCGGCTTCGGCTTCGGCCACAAATTTTCATTTCGGTGCATCCCTAATATATATATATATATATATATATATATATATATATATATATATATATATATATATATATATATATATATATAGCCTTTAAACCAATCGATTAAATGATTAAAACTAGAGAGGTGTCTGAATACTCACTAAATATAGCAAAATATTTGACTAACTTGGCAACACTGACCCCTCCCACTACTTTGTATTTTCTGGCAGACCAGGTGCAAATGACTACTGATGTGTGTTCAGAAGACAATGCATGCTGTCATTTTAGGGATAAGCGGTCTGTATTGCGATATACAGTGTATTGCAGCCCCCTCCAATAACGATATATACCACAATTATTATTTGGTGTATAAATTATGATAAAACCATTTCAAAGCGGGTTGCAAAGGCTTCTAATTTGGTTGCTGATGTATGTGGTAATATTGCGTTATTTTGGAAAAACAGTTCTTAATCTTCTTGCTAATTTAGAATAGAATATATATTTATTGTCATTGTACGTTGTACAACAAAACTTATTTAGTGCAAATTCATAATGACACATAAAAAACATAAGAACAATGTACTCAGATAAATAGGTAAAAATACATAAAATACATAAAAATAGCAAGCACACAGCTCTCATGCACAGTCTTTTTTATGCCTTGTGTTCAGCCACTCTATTGTGTTCTTAAATCTGTGTGTCCAGCATTTTATTGTCCTGCATCTCCTGCCCGAGGGCAGCAGTTCAAAAAGTTTATGTCTGGGGTGAGATGGGTCCCTTAAGATGTTTTGGGCACTTTTTGAGGCACCTGGCACTGTACTGTTCATCGAGGGAGGGAGAGAGAGCAGCCAGTGGTCTACTTGGCAGGTTTTATGACCCTCTCAAGTGCGTTTCTCTCTGCCGCCGTGCAGCTGCCATTAAAACATCACACACACATGCACAGGTGCTTCTTTTTGAGGAGTCTCTGAAAGTAAAGTCTCTGCTGGGCCTTTTTGATGATCACTGAGGTGTTGGCACTCCACGACAGGTCTTCCTCGAGCTGGATGCCCAGGAACCTGAAGTTAGAGTCCCTTTCCACATAGTTGATGTACAGTGGTTGGATGTTTTATCGGTTTTTCCTTCCGGAAGTCCATGATCAGCTCCTTCGTCTTGGTGGTGTTAAAGACCAGGTTGTTATCCCTGCACCACCCAGTCAGCTGCTCCACTTCATAATTCACTGTTAATATCAGGGTGTTTTCTGCTTTAAACACGGCCGAGTTTCAAGCAGGTTTTATTCAATATAGCTCATAAACTCTCAGCTACAAGCTGTAGTATCTTACTGAGATCATTTAGGACCAAAACACTTAAAACAAGTAAAACTTTCTAACATAAAATCTTATGTATGGCCGAGAAAGTCCGGAGATGCCCAAAATGTACACAACACACCCAGACGAGTCCCTCGAGGAGGGGGGATACAAGTTGGAAAAGTCGGCAAAAGTCCCAAAAATGTCCAAAATACCTTCCAAGGTTCGAGTCCCACATCTTAAGACTTGTGGCACTCCACGTGGGACTTGAACCTGGGTGGGTATTTTGAACATTTTTGGGACTTTGGCCGACTTTTCCAACTTTTATCCCCCCTCCCCGTGGGACTCGGCTGGGTGTGTTATGGACATTTTGGCCATCCCGGGACTTGCACGGCCAGGGGTGGGACTTGTGGGACTCGAACCTGTGTAGATATTTTAAACATTTTTGGGAACTTTTGCCGACTATTCTCACTTTTCTCCCCCATTTCCCGTGTGACTTTGCTGGGTGCGTTTTGGACATTTTGGGCTTCCCGGGACTTGTGTGGCTGACGGTGGGACTCGTGGGACTGGAACCCGGGGAGGTATTTTGGACCAAATTGGGACCTTTTTGGCTGCCTCTTCCCCGCCTTCCTGTGCACCATTGCTGGCTGTGTTTTGGACATTTGAACAAAAATAGTTTCAAGCATGTTTTACTCAATATAGGTCATAAACTCTCAGCTACAAGCTGTAATATCTTACTGAGATCATTTAGGACCAAAAAACTTAAAACAAGTAAAACTTTCTAACATAAAATCTTATCTATGGCCGAGAAAGTCCTGGGATGCCCAAAATGTCCACAACACACCCAGGCGAGTCCCTTGGGGAGGGGGGATACAAGTTGCAAAAGTCTGCAAAAGTCCCATAAATGTCCAAAATACCTTCCAAGGTTCGAGTCCCACATCTTAAGACTTGTGGGACTCGAACCCAGGTGGGTATTTTGAACACTTTTGGGACTTTGGCCGACTTTTCCAACTTTTATGCCCCCTCCCCGTGGGACTCGTCTGGGTGTGTTATGGACATTTTGCCATCCCAGAATTTGCACGGCCGGCGGCAGGACTTGTGGGACTCGAACCTGTGTAGATATTTTAAAAATTTTTGGGAACTTTTGCCGACTATTCTCACTTTTCTACCACACTGCCCGTGGGACTTTGCTGGGTGCGTTTTGGACATTTTTGGCATCCCGGGACTTGTGTGGCCGGCGGTGGGACTCGTGGGACTGGAACCCGGGGAGGTATTTTGGACCAAATTGTGACCTTTTTGGCTGCCTTTTTCCCGCCTTCCTGTGCACCATTGCTGGCTGTGTTTTGGACAGTTGGACAAAAATAGTTTCAAGCATGTTTTACTTAATAGAGGTCATCAAATCTCAGCAACAAGCTGTAATATCTTACTGAGATCATTTAGGACCAAAACCCTTAAAACAAGTAAAAGACTCTAACATAAAATCTGCTTAGTGAGAAGAACGATCTTATCAGACAGAAAATAAGCAAATTTCACCCTTATTTGAGATATTTCATCTTACTTCAGGCATGTGATTTTTCCGTCTAAAGTCGGAATTCCGTCTTTTTTAATCTCGGGGGGAAAAAAAATTATCTTCCGTTTTCCCGTTTTTTTTCTGACCCTAAGTCAAGATTCTTTACTTGCCAATTCGTCTTTTGTAATCGAGACGTAGCTTATATTACGCCGTAGTTGATTGGTCGATATGTTCCTTGTGACCAATCAGGACATCTGTTATGAATGATGACGTTATTACCGCCATTCTCCAAATGTAAACGATGTCGGTTCTCGAGAGAAAGGACGCTTCACGAGTAAAAGAAATTGATAAACATGTCAAAAATAAGTTTCGATGGGACTGGATGGAAAGGGAAATCACTGATACTGTTGGGAAGAAGGAAGTTACGACTTTGTTCGGCGATTTTATTCGGAAAATCGATCGTCCCGGAAAAGTTTTGTGCAGGTGGTGTCATGATAATATTGATTATGGATCACGAGGTTTCAAGGCTTTGGAAGTACATGCGAAACACCAAAAACATATGAAACAACTTGAAGCAACAAACTTTTCACTAGCTGGTAGTTTCGGACTTCATCCTTTGTTTACATCCACAACTGCCTTAGACATCCAGAGGAAAGATCCACCCACTTCAGTTGCAGACAGGCTAGTTAATAATGAAGTAAGCTAAAAAATATTTGCTTGCGAAATACGCATGTTTGTTTTAAATATTAACCAATTATTGCTTTGTGAAATATAAATGGGTTTTTCTAAAAATAAAAATCCACGTGAAAATATATTATGAAATTACAGAAATTCAAAGAGTCGCATTATTGATTCCAGTTAACAATTTATTTGAAATACATTTGCATATAATACTATTTTGTAATATTAAGTTCTTATGTAGTCTCTTGAAACAATATTGTCAGTGGTGTAACAATCTTGAAGGTAAATATTTTCACACTTGTTTCATGCAATATGTCACTGTCCTCACATTATTATTATTTCCTATTTTCAAATATGAGTAAACAATACTAAACATTTTTAATTATTTTCATACATTTTTCAGTCTTTTTCATTGAGGTCAAATCACATGCATGTTACTTAGATTTCAGTATAATCCATTTCCTGTGTAAGTAAGCAGACTGGTGCTGTCCAGGACAAAGACAAACTGTCCTTTTAAGACATAAGAGGATGTACAAGAAGAAGTTATATGTTGACCTTTACTTCATCTCCAACAGAGTTTCAATTGGTGTGTGGTTCCAGGCTTCTATCTGCCCATGAGTGCAGGCTTGTGTGACTGTGTGGATGTCCACATTCACATCAAACCACTGTTTTTTAAATGTCAGGGGAGGAAAAAAAGAATAATAACAAATAGTACTTTTTCCTATAGATCAACCTTTTCAAAAAGCAAAAAACAACACAATTTGCCCACATTTCCAGAGAAACCGACAATATTGATCTTCATAATAATAATAAAAAAACACTAAAATGGATATAGAGACATACTGTAATAACTTGAAGTACATGATGATTAAAAAACAATTACAAACAACAAATTAAAAAAAATACTAAAAGCTTACCATTTTTATATTTGCATAGTATGTATAGATTATTAATGTTGTGGATAAAAATGTGAATATATCTTGAAAGAGTGGTCCTAAAGAGGTAGGCATTTTTCACAAGTTTCAAGAAGTTAACAAATACAAGAATGTGTGTGTGTGTGTGTGTGTGTGTGTGTGTGTGTGTGTGTGTGTGGGTGTGGGTGTGGGTGTGTGTGTGTGTGTGCGTGTGCACTGCAAAAACTGAAGTCTAAGTAAGATGAAATATCTCAAATCAATCAATCAATCAATCAATCAATGTTTATTTATATAGCCCCAAATCACAAATGTCTCAAAGGACTGCACAAACCATTACGACTACAACATCTTCGGAAGAACCCACAAAAGGGCAAGGAAAACTCACACCCAGTGGGCAGGGAGAATTCACATCCAGTGGGACGCCAGTGACAATGCTGACTATGAGAAACCTTGGAGAGGACCTCAGATGTGGGCAACCCCCCCTCCCTCTAGGGGACCGAAAGCAATGGATGTGGAGCGGGTCTAACATGATACTGTGAAAGTTCAATCCATAGTGGCTCCAACACAGCCGCGAGAGTTCCGTTCAAGCGGATTCAAGACAGCAGCGAGAGTCCCGTCCACAGGAAACCATCCCAAGCGGAGGCAGATCAGCAGCGTAGAGATGTCCCCAACCGATACACAGGCGAGCGGTCCATCCTGGGTCTCGACTCTGGACAGCCAGTACTTCATCCATGGTCATTGGACCGGACCCCCTCCACAAGGGAGGGGGGGGACGTAGGAGAAAAAAGAAAAGAACCGGCAGATCAACTGGTCTAAAAAGGAGGTTTTAAGGGGAGACTTAAATGCTTCTACTGAGGTAGCATCTCGAACTGTTACCGGGAGGGCATTCCAGAGTACTGGAGCCCCAACGGAAAACGCTCTATAGCCCGCAGACTTTTTTTGGGCTCTAGGAATCACTAATAAGCCGGAGTCTTTTGAAGGCAGATTTCTTGCCGGGACATATGGTACAATACAATCGGCAAGATAGGATGGAGCTAGACCGTGTAGTATTTTATACGTAAGTAGTAAAACCTTAAAGTCACATCTTAAGTGCACAGGAAGCCAGTGCAGGTGAGCCAGTATAGGTATATATGTATGTATATATGTATATAAAGGTATATACAGTATAGGTATATATGTATGTATATATGTATATAAAGGTATATACAGTACAGGTATATATGTATGTATATATGTATATAAAGGTATATACAGTATAGGTATATATGTATGTATATATGTATATAAAGTATATACAGTATAGGTATATATGTATGTATATATGTATATAAAGGTATATACAGTACAGGTATATATGTATGTATATATGTATATAAAGGTATATACAGTATAGGTATATATGTATGTATATATGTATATAAAGTATATACAGTATAGGTATATATGTATGTATACAAAGGTATATATGTATGTATATATGTATATAAAGGTATATACAGTACAGGTATGTATATATGTATATAAAGGTATATACATCCATCCATCCATCCATCATCTTCCGCTTATCCGAGGTCGGGTCGCGGGGGCAGCAGCCTAAGCAGGGAAGCCCAGACTTCCCTATCTCCAGCCACTTCGTCTAGCTCTTCCCGGGGGATCCCGAGGCGTTCCCAGGCCAGCCGGGAGACATAGTCTTCCCAACGTGTCCTGGGTCTTCCCCGTGGCCTCCTACCAGCTGGATGTGCCCTAAACACCTCCCTAGGGAGGCGTTCGGGTGGCATCCTGACCAGATGCCCGAACCACCTCATCTGGCTCCTCTCGATGTGGAGGAGCAGCGGCTTTACGTTGAGCTCCTCCCGGATGGCAGAGCTTCTCACCCTATCTCTAAGGGAGAGACCCGCCACCCGGCGGAGGAAACTCATTTCGGTATATACAGTATAGTATATATGTATGTATATATGTATATAAAGGTATATACAGTATAGTATATATGTATGTATATATGTATATAAAGGTATATACAGTACAGGCGTAATGTGATCAAACTTTCTTGTTCTTGTCAAAAGTCTAGCAGCCGCATTTTGTACCAACTGTAATCTTTTAACCAAGAACCACTAAATAAGGGTGATATTAGCTTAATTTCTGTCTGATAAGATCATTCTTCTCACTAAGCAGATTTTATGTTAGTCTTTTACTTGTTTTAAGGGTTTTGGTCCTAAATGATCTCAGTAAGATATTACATCTTGTTGCTGAGATGTGATGACCT
Organism: Nerophis ophidion; assembly: GCF_033978795.1. Classification (NCBI taxonomy): domain Eukaryota; kingdom Metazoa; phylum Chordata; class Actinopteri; order Syngnathiformes; family Syngnathidae; genus Nerophis; species Nerophis ophidion. The sequence continues at coordinate 50,003,291 of NC_084627.1, read as the reverse complement.
ATATTGAGTAAAACATGCTTGAAACTAGAATATCAAGTGTTGCAAAGCTGTGTCATCAACACAAGTATAAAACTACTTTTTTAAAGTAATAATTTCTTATTTCAAGCATGTAAAAAAAAAAAAAAATCCTGACTTTGACACAATTGTCTCATAATTAAAACAGATGACAGCCAAATGGACTTTGCTGTTTTGTTTTTAAATGAAAAAATAGAAAATAGGTACTCATATAGTAGTACACTTGTTATTAGTGAGAATATACTTATTTTAAGGGATTTTTGGCTTCATTGAGGTTAACTAATTTGACTTGTTTTGGAAAGTCTTGACAAGCCACATTTTCTTGTTGTATTGGCAGATCATTTTGCTTAGTTCAAGTAAATTATCCCTCATTTTTGTGTTTTTGTGTCTTGTTTTTGAACACTGACTCTTTGCAGTGTGTGTGTGTGTGTGTGTGTGTGTGTGTGTGTGTGTGTGTGTGTGTGTGTGTTGGTGAGCGCGCACGCCATGCTTAGCCAATCATTTTCCTCTTGTCCTCCAGGAGACTTGGGAGAAATGTAATTGTTTTTCTATCATGGTGGTAAGGATTAGTATCTTAGAAGTGTCTTCTCGCTGTGGACAGACCATGCATTCGTTGCAGCTTGATCTCAAATTTGAGCCGATGATTTTGCAAGCCAAGCACCCTTCTGGAATTCATGTAACAAGGAATATGGAAATGTGGCCAAATCCCCTGAGCCTGCATCGTTTTGGAAATAACCTTTCACTTGTTGGCTTACAGCTGTGGTAAATATCAGCTGGGTTCGGCAGCTCATCACCCTATCTTTAATCAGCTAAAAAAGGCAAACATCGGTCCTGATCTGACCTCAAGATTGGATTTGGGACATCTCCAGCACAAACATATCTTATATGAATATATTGTTGAGCACATTCAACAATATTGTGGTGATAACTGATCATTTGCTCACAATAACCTTGAGATTATATTTTCATCCACCACTCCAAAACTTTTCTAAGGAAGAGTTCATAGCAAATGGGTTCCAGCTTCTTATTGTCGGTTGCTTGGGTGACTTTGTCTTTTTCTTTCTGCTTCTGCTGTGTGTTTAATAGAAAGGTCTCCCAGGATTTTTCTCCAATAACTCCCCATAATCACAGGTCTTTTCTGAACAGGCCAACACACAACAGCTGTTTTTTTGCCCCCCCATGGCTGCCCAAAGTCATTATTGTGTTTTGTTGTTGTTGCCTCCCACCCCCATGATTATTACCCACTCATAACTATAAACATTATGGGTCAAAACCATCCACTATCCGCCGTGTGAGTGCTTGTGTGCTACCCCCTGCCTATCTGATGATGGATAATGATCAGGAAATGTCCGACTATGACCACAAACACTACACCCAGTCAGCTGTGAGCAATCATCTGTGCGTGTTTACAGTTGCAGCTTTTAGTCTGGCCTGAGGAAGTCAATATGTGACTTTCAGTTTGTCCTCTGGCATTTCTGTTCAACCGACTGGTAGTCAGTTATGTCTTTGTTTGGTGTGATAGAAGTATGATATCCCAAGTGAAACATGCAGTGTAAATAGGAGAGGGTAGGCAATCGAGGCAATTTAGTAAAACCATTAAAAAATATTTATATTTGACCATCAAACTGTGTTATGAATGTATTATCTTTTTTTTAATTATTATGATTTTTTTTACTTAAGTAAAATTATCTAAATTTGCACACAAATTTAACATGAGGCTAGTGCAGGCAAATTTAGAGAAAAAAATGTGTTTGGAACGCTGGTATGTATATATATATATATATATATATATATATATATATATATATATATATATATATATATATATATATATATGTATGTATGTATGTATGTATGTATGTATGTATGTATGTATGTATGTATGTATGTATGTATGTATATATATATATATATATATATATATATATATATATATATATATATATATCCATCCATTTTCTACCGCTTATTCCCTTTTAGGGTCGCGGATATATATATCTGTGTATATATGTATGTATGTATATATATATGTATACATGTGTATGTATATATGTATGTATGTATGTTTATTTATATATGTATATATGTATGTATGTGTGTATATATATATATATATATATATATATATATATTTATATATGTATATGAATGTGTATGTATATATGTATGTATATATTCAGATAAAATAATTATAAACTTTAAAAGCATCACTTTGTGTCAGCATAACAGGAATAAAGTACTCCCATTATGTATCGTTTTTGTTTTTGTTTTTTACTTTTCTTTCTTAATAATTTAATGGTATGAATTGGATTAAAATTGTTTTTTATGGGAACAACATACATCACTATTTGGAAGAAATACTTTACAGTCATGAATCTCATTAATTTGGTATATAGAAATATAAACAGAGTAGTTTATTCATTTGTAGGTTTTAATGTTTTTTTCTATGACACTGGTTCTATGGTTTCTATGACACTGGTTCTATGGTTTCTATGACACTGGTTCTATGGTTTCTATGACACTGGTTCTATAATTTCTATGACACTGGTTCTCAACTGTTTTTTCTCATTTGACCACGCAAATGAAAATACTTTTAATAACTTGATATTTATTCATCTGTACAAACAAGTTTGAGTTACTGGCACCAGCGTTTTGCATAATCACCTGAATATCAAAGTAGATGAATAAAATTAGCTCACATAACTTAAAGCGATTTTCAAATTAGTTTTATTCAGAGTCCTCCGGACTTAAGTTTTGAGAATCACTGATTTGATAGTATGCATGCTTTCGTGTAATAGGGCGCTCTGCCTGAAGGTGGCAATGTTCAGCCACCATCTCACACGGAACGGAGGATCTACTGCTGTTTTGTCAAAATATTCTAGTATTTCCAGGTCTAAACTGGTGTTGTCAGAGTCCTTAAGGATCACACTTATTAACTCTGTTTATTTATTCCAGTGACAGGATTATGTTTCATCATTATTTATGTCTTCTTCAGGGCAACCTGCCAAAATACTCCCACAATGCACTGGTGGTCCAGGCAATGAAGACCAACCTGACAGACCCTGACATGCATGTGCTGTTCTTTGACGTGGAAGCGGTGATCATCCAGCTGCTGACGGAAGAAGCTCAGAGACCCAACCCCACGCTGGTGTCCCCTGAGACCTTGCAGAAGAGCCAGGCCGGGGCTGACAAGGGAGGCTCCTTCCTGGCCAACAAGATTTTCAAGCAGGTCAGGAGGAGACACACAAGAATCCACAGCATCAATCGTATCTTGCTATGTTTGGACTTTTGCAATAAAAGTCTGAAAGGGATGTTTTTAAAAAACAACGGAGCATATTAAACATCAGCTCGACATGTCAGTTAACACAACTACAAACCCCGTTTCCATATGAGTTGGGAAATTGTGTTAGATGTAAATATAAACAGAATACAATGATTTACAAATCCTTTTCAACCCATATTCAGTTGAATATGCTACAAAGACAACATATTTGATGTTCAAACTCATAAACTTGATTTTTTTTTGCAAATAATAATTAACTTAGAATTTCATGGCTACACCACGTGCCAAAGTAGTTGGGAAAGGGCATGTTCACCACTGTGTTACATCACCTTTTCTTTTAACAACACTCAGTAAACGTTTGGGAACTGAGGAAACTAATTATTGAAGCTTTGAAAGTGGAATTCTTTCTCATTCTTGTTTTATGTAGAGCTTCAGTCCTTCAACAGTCCTGGGTCTCCGCTGTCCTATTTTACACTTCATAATGTGCCACACATTTTCAATGGGAGACAGGTTTGGACTGCAGGCGGGCCAGGAAAGTACTCGCACTCTTTTTTTACGAAGCTACGCTGTTGTAACACGTACTGAATCTGTCTTTGCGTTGTCTTCCTGAAATAAGCAGGGGTGTCCATGAAAAAGAAGGCGCTTAGATGGCAGCATATGTTGTTCCAAAACCTGTATGTACCTTTCAGCATTAAAGGTGCCTTCACAGATGTGTAAGTTACCCATGCCTTGGGCACTAATACACCCCCATACCATCACACATGTGTAAGTTACCCATGTCTTGGGCACTAATACACCCCCATACCATCACACATGTGTAAGTTACCCATGTCTTGGGCACTAATACACCCCCATACCATCACACATGTGTAAGTTACCCATGTCTTGGGCACTAATACACCCCCATACCATCACACATGTGTAAGTTACCCATGTCTTGGGCACTAATACACCCCCATACCATCACACAAGTGTAAGTTACCCATGCCTTGGGCACTAATACACCCCCATACCATCACAGATGTGTAAGTTACCCATGTCTTGGGCACTAATACACCCCCATACCATCACACATGTGTAAGTTACCCATGTCTTGGGCACTAATACACCCCCATACCATCACACATGTGTAAGTTACCCATGTCTTGGGCACTAATACACCCCCATACCATCACACATGTGTAAGTTACCCATGTCTTGGGCACTAATACACCCCCATACCATCACACATGCTGGCTTTTCAACTTTGCGTCGATAACAGTCTGGATGGTTCGCTTCCCCTTTGGTCCGGATGACACAATGTCGAATACGTCCAAAAACAATTTGAAATGTGGACTCGTCAGACCACAGAACACTTTTCCACTTTGCATCAGTCCATCTAAGATGATCTGGGCCCAGAGAATCCGTCGGCGTTTCTGGATGTTGTTGATAAATGGCTTTCGCTTTGCATATTAGAGCTTTAACTTGCACTTACAGATGTAGCGACCAACTGTATTTAGTGACATTGGTTTTCTGAAGTGTTCCTGAGCCCATGTGTTGATATCCTTTAGAGATTGATGTCGGTTTTTGATACAGTGCCGTCTGAGGGATGGAAGGTCACGGTCATTCAATGTTGGTATCAGTTTGAACATCAAATATGTTTTCCTTGTAGCATATTCAACTGAATATGGGTTGAAAAGGATTTGCAAATCATTGTATTCTGTTTATATTTACATCTAACACAATTTCCCAACTCATATAAAAACGGGGTTTGTATTAAGACACGACCTGTCAGACAGCAGTGTGGCATAATATAATATTTCCTTCATGACATCACTAGCAGCTTCGTCCTTCTCAAATAGGTTAAGGAAACGATGAAGGAGACGATCAAAGAGCACCTGCTGGACGAAGATGAGGAAGAGGAGGAGGAGATGAGGAGGCGTGAGGAGAAGTCCAAGTCACTGAGTCTCCTGGAGTACAATCTGACGATGGACACGGCCAAGCTCTTCATGTCCTGCCTGCACGCCTGGGGCCTCAACCAGCACCTGGACGACATCTGTATGGAGCGACTGGGCATGCTCAGACCGCACTGCCCCATCTCCTTTGGCCTGCTCTCCAGGGGAGGTCACATGTCCCTCATGCTGCCGACCTTCAAGGTAAGACTGAACCTCTATCAAGTTTCATGTCACTCCAGCAGGCCTGGGCCATTATTTGGACTCCACATTTAGAGAAAAAACGTGTCTTAGCCGGTGTATTTATTTTTAGGAACACTAAAACAAAACCTCACAATAATGTCTGATTGAATGCGAAAAACATTATTACAGACCGCCTTAAAAAAACGGAACGGTATTTAATTTTTTTTTACTGAATGAGACACCCAGAATGTACATGAAAATAAAGAATGGGGGCGGCATAGCTCGGTTGGTAGAGTGGCCGTGCCAGCAACTTGAGGGTTGCAGGTTCGATTCCCGCTTCCGCCATCCTAGTCACTGCCGTTGTGTCCTTGGGCAAGACACTTTACCCACCTGCTCCCAGTGCCACCCACACTGGTTTAAATGTAACTTAGATATTGGGTTTCACTATGTAAAGCGCTTTGAGTCACTAGAGAAAAGCGCTATATAAATATAATTCACTTCACTAATTCACAATGTGGGATTTACAATATTAACTATGAGCGATAAAACACTGAATATTGACAACATATGAACGTCACACCCGCTTTCCAGCCACATATTTTACAAGCCAAACACAAGAAGAATGCAACAGACACAGCGAAATTTGAACGCCAAGGGTAAAAAAAACAAAACCACCTACAATCTGATGTATCTGTTTTATCAGATTATCAGGGTGTGTTGTATATTGTAGCGTCCCGTAAGAGTTAGTGCTGTCCAAGTGGTTCCGGGTATTTGTTTTGTTGTGTTTATCTTGTGTTACGGTTCTCCCGAAATGTGTTTGTCATTCTTGTTTGGTGTGGGTTCACAGTGTGGCACATATTTGTAACAGGTCACACCCTCAGTGTGACCTGTATGGCTGTTGACCAAGTATGCCTTGCATTCACTTGTTTGGATATTATGTGATTGGGTCTGCACAAACAAGGAAGTGCCTTTAAGGTTTATTGGCACTCTGTACTTCTCCCTACGTCCGTGTACACAGCGGTGTTTTAAAAAGTCATAAAATTTGACTTTTTGAAACCGATACTGATAATTTTGAAAACGATTATTTCCGATATTACATTTTAAAGAATTTATCGGCCGATAATATCGGCAGTCCGATATAGTATCACACATCTCCAGCTCCAACACCGTCTCTCCTCCGGGTCGCTGCTTTTACAGAGCGACAGGTGATGAGATAACAAGGCCCAGGTGGGCCATCCACGCACCTGTCGCTGACTTCCAGGCCGGTCCTGGCACATTCTGACTCGCTGCAGGCCGGCAAAATTTGGTTTAGTGTGGAATGACGGACCCTTCCAAATATTTGTGTATGGGGGCCAGAATTTGCTGCCACGCCCTTTTCCAGTTTTACAGTAAATTCAAATGCATGACAACTTTTTGTGGTAATAAACTGCAACTCTAACAGAAAATGACAATTAGAAACACCTTGCTTTGACCAGCAGCTGCTTTTCACCAGCCAACCAGAATAAATAAACCTTCCTCTGCTTTCCAGGAGTCTCTGCTGCGACAGTTGTCCTTTGCAACAGGCCGGAAGCTGACCCTTTCAGACATTGTCGGCAAGGGGACTTACGGCGTGTCAAGGGCGGTCACCACGCAACACCTGCTGTCCGTCATCTCTCTGGCCAACACTCTGATGGGCATGACCAACGCCACCTTTGTCGGCGAGCACATGAAGAAGGCACCAGCAAGGTAACGAGGGCGTTAACAGGAAAAAATTACATATTGAAGTTTAGCCTGCCTGGTTTCTTGAGGCTGGTTTATGTCCTATAAGGACCTGAGCTAAGTTTACAGTATAAAGATTCACCTTTTAAGTCATTTACCGTATTTTTCGGAGAATAAGCCTCTACTTTTTTCTAATGCTTTGAGCCCTGCGGCTTATAAAATGGTGCGGCTAATTTATGGATTTTCTCCGCTATCGCCCATAATGTTTTGTATTAAACAAATAGTTGTCATATTACATGGACGCAGACACTGAAAAGGTGTGTTATTGTTTGTACTATGGCGCCATCTTTTGAATTAGTTGGTGCTGGGGGTTAAAAATGTACTTCCTGTTTTGTGCCTTGAACCGGAAGTATAACTGTTCATAGCATTTCTGCTTGCAAGGATTCTTCATTCATCACTCCCTGCAACGTATGTCGGTTTTACAACATAACTAAAACAATTCATACTTACTAAAATTCCCCATCTGTCGGAGTGTTTTCATGCATATTTTTACGCGCTATCGTAATTTAATTAAGCTAGCGTCGTTAGCATTAGCGAATATGCCAACACGCTTAATGTATATGTTAGTATTAAAGGTGAAATGCACTTTTTGGGGGGAATTTTGCTTTACGTTCACAATCATTATGAAAGACATAACGATGAATGTTATTATTTTTTTCAAACAAATAAATAAATAAATGCGATCAAAAGCCTGCTTACAATGGAGGCTTTGAGAGCCGCTCAATTCTGCCTATAAAGCCCTTAAAAACATCCAAACACCTCCATTAGGATTTTAAATATGTAAGTTAGTAAGAAACACATTTATAATAAAATACAATTTTACATATTTTGATCATTTTTAACATAGGCGGTGCATTAATTTAAAAAAAAAGATAATTTAATGTTTTCTCTTTTCTTTCATCACTGATTGTTACTCAATGCAGACTTCAATAGAGTCCACAAACATAACAATGTATCACTTACTGTACAATGTCTGCTGTCCTTAGCATGCCGGTAGCTGCCATGACTCATAATCCTTGCAAAGAAACGGGGTAAGGGTGAGGGGACACACCAAACGTTTCTTTGTGTCGTTCTCGCCAGTTTAGGGTGCTAAATGGCTGTCAAAGTGTACCAACTGGTCAAATTACATCCTCAGCCATCTGCTTTCCAGATGAGAGGCATGATTTATGATCTACAATAAACTTCCAAGGAGCAGGGAAGCGAGGAAAAAGCAGACTACTCAATGATGTACATATAGGCACACATGGTAGTGATCTAATCACCACTGTAAATAGTTTGTCTGCGTTAATACTAATACTTGGTTAATATTCAAGTCACAAAACGTAAATGGAGTATCGTTGGCGCTGATGGAAACAAAACAAAAGGAAGAAAAATGAATAGGACGTCATATGCAACCCAGCCATAGCAGCAGAGAAAGTTCAGCTGGGGCTGTGAAATGTGTGTGATGCTGTTTATTTGGTCTGTCCGAGCCAATTGTGCTATAAAAGATTTAACGCTAAAGGCCGGGCTCCATTTACTGTAACACCAACACAGCATTTCATCAACCTTGCACAGAAAAAACACTGCAGTGAGAAAAAGGGGTAGAAGATCAACCTTAAAGGGCCTCTCTAATGCTCACATCATTGGCACCTCTTTTATAGCTCTGGACCTAGAAACCATGTTTACAAATAAAGTCACCCCCGATATAGACAGGGTAGTTATTTTTGGCTTGTTTTAGCACATGTTGGAACGCCAACTTGAGCTCCAAATGTGTCAGATACAGAAGACTCGAGGCAATACAGTAGAACCTCGATCCACAAACTTCATTGCTTCTTCAACATCCGAAACATTCGTATAATTAAGCAGAGTTCACCATAAGAGTCAATAATTACGTTTCCATGCACTAAATTAGTCTGATTTTGTCAAATTGTTTTTTGTATTTTTACACCTACATGTGAAGTCCCAGAGTCCGTGTACACCAGGGGTGCCCATTATGTCCATCGTAAGCTACCTGTCGATCGTCAGCCAGGCATTTAAAAAGTAGTCCCAAAAATGAGCAATCATTGATATTCACTATGACATAACTGGTGGTGATAGAATTATATATATATAATATATATATATATATATTGCCGAAAATGCATAATAAAGACGTAAAAAACATATATAAGTCGCATTTTTGGGGGAAATTTATTTGATAAAACTCAACACCAAGAACAGACATTTGAAAGGCAATTTAAAGTAAATAAAGAATAGTGAACAACAGGCTGAATAAGTGTAGGTTATATGAGGCATAAATAAGCAACTGCTATGTTAACCTAACACATTATGGTAAGAGTCATTCAAATAACTATAACATATAGAACATGCTATACCTTTACCAAACTATCTCTCACTCCTAATCCATAAATCCCATGAAATCTTATACGTCTAGTCTCTTACGTGAATGAGCTAAATAATATTATTTGATATTTTACGGCAGGGGTCGGGAACCTTTTTGGCTGAGAGAGCCCTGAAAGCAAAATATTTTAAAATGTATTTTTGTGAAAGCCATATCATATTTTTAACACTGAATACAACTAAATGCGTGCATTTTTTAAGTAAGACCAACATTTTTAGAGTATAATAAGTCAAATTCTTTTTAATAACATTGTTATTTCTTGAACAGGTACGGTAGAAAACGGATGGATGGATTAAGATGCATGAGAATGTTTTATATATTGAACGTTATTTTTAACATCGTGATTATCAGCGGAATTATTCATTATTTATTGTGTTAAGCAATGTCAGCTAAGATTTATCTGCGAGCCAGATGCAGTTTTCTAAAGAGCCACATCTGGCTCTAGAGCCATAGGTTCCCTACCCCTATTTTACAGTAATGTGGTAACAATTTCACACATAAGTCGCTCCTGAGTATAAGTCGCACCCCCAGCTAAACTATGAAAAAAACTGCGACTTATAGTCCGAAAAATACGGTAATGTGAATATATATGTATGTATGTATGTATATATATGTATGTATGTATGTATGTGTATATATATATATATATATATATATGTATGTATGTATGTATGTGTATATATAAATATATACATGTATGTATGTATGTATGTATGTGTGTATATATATATATATATATATATATATGTCTTGATTGGATTATCCAGAGAATAGTGCTCGATACCGTGGTAGAGCGCAATATGTAGGTGTGGGAAAAATCACAAGACTACTTCATCTCTACAGAACTGTTTCATGAGGGGTTCCCTCAATCATCAGGAGATTTCTCCTGATGATTGTGTAGTTTTTTGTTGGTACTAATCCATCTTTCTTCTGCCTGTTCCTTTAATATTTCATGCCTCGTCTTTGTGATCCTCCTCCAGGCCTCCCAGACCAGGAGGAACCCCGGAGTCTCCTCGTAGGACGCCGGCCACGCCCCCTCAGCCCTCCAACCCAGCAGTACAAGCCCAGATCAAACAAGGTATCTACAAAAGGAGGGAGCACTTGCTCTACACACCCATGGGGCCCTGCGGGGACGTTGGGAGGGGGGCGGGGCTTCATGATGCCGCCTACTGGCAACCAATCCCGTAAAGACTTAAGAAAATATATCACATAAGGAAGCTGGTGGGGTTTTTCTTGCTTTAAAGGGATGTTTTCTTGTTTTTGACACATTAGATCAGGGGTGTCCAAAGTGCGGCCCGGGGGCCATTTGTGGCCCGCAGCTAATCATTTACTGGCCCGCCACACATTCTGCAAAAATTGTAAGATTGATAGTATTGCAAAAATTAAAAAAAACATTGAAAAAAAAGTGGAATGAGGTGAAATCTAATGAGAAAAAGTGGCAATGTTGAGACAAAGCTGCCATGCAGGCAGTTTTTTTTGTTCCTTTTGTCTTTATTTTCTTTTTTTTCCATTGCTCAAAAAATCTGTTATAATGAATTAATACTTAAAAATTATAACTTTAAAATGTTTTATGTGGAAAAACTATTGCATATGTTGTTTGGTTGCCATATAAAACATCAAAGTTTTGACAAAAGAGCATAAAACAAACATAATAGTTCAAACTTAAAATCGACAGATGTATCGGAAGTTGATCTTGAAATTTAAGTGTTGAAAGTAAAAAAAACAACTAATAAACATGTATCACTTTATGAGTGGGGAACCTTTCGGATCTCAAATATATTTAGTCGAATTTTATTTAACTTTTCACTGTGATTACTCAAAAATATTAAATAATTAAAATCAATGGTGTCCTGCATTATTGATCTTTGAGGGCTTTAATTGCTAAATAAAGGAACTCTCTTGAAGGAATCAATAAAGTACTATCTATCTATCTAAATACTGCATATTTCAGTTTTACTATAGAAAATAACGTTTTCTTTGACAGAAAAGGCATAAAACCTTATTTGTTTTACTTTATATTAACCTCAAGTTGATTTAGAGATTTACTGTAAGCATTAAAAAATGATCATATTAATAATAATTCTTATTTTCAACATTTTAGTGACTGAGAACCTTTATGCTCCCCAGGAGCCCTAAGGATTAAAAAAAAAATCACAATAATTTGTTATGGTTTGAAAATGAAAAATATCAAAATGGCCCCCGCATGCTTCAATATTTCCGTGTGCGGCCCTCAGTGGAAAAAGTTTGGACACCCCTGCATTAGAGGAGATCAACTCTTTAAAAAATGTATTTCATCCAACAAAGTCTTCCTAAGAAACAAATATTTTCAAAGTATGTAATTTAATTGTAATTTCAGCACTTAAAGCAGGGGTGTCCAAAGTGAAGCCTGCAGCTAATTGTTCACCGGCCCGCCACACATTCTGGAATTGCTATTGCAAAAATAAAAAAAAGTGGAATGAGGTTAAACTAACAAAAAAAAGTTGCAATGTTGACACAAAGCTGCCATGCAGGCTGTTTTCTTCTTTTGTCCATCTCCATTTTTTTTTCTATTGCTAAAATAAAATAAAATAAAAATCTTATAATGAATTATTGACCTATTAGATGCTCTAATTATTTCAAATATTTCTATGTGGAAAATATTGCATATATTGTTATGTTGCCGTACAAAAACATCAGCATTTTTTTTGACAAAAAAGCATAAAACAAACAAAATCATAGTTCAAACTTAAAATGGACGGATATATCTGAAGTTGATCTCGTAACTTAAGTGTTTAAAGTTAAAAAAAACAACTAATAAAAATGTATTACTTTATGGGGCACCTTTTGAATCCCAAATATTTTTAATGGGATTTTATTTTATCTTTTTACTGTGATTACTGAAAAATAATAATGAATTAAAATCAATGGTGTCCTGCATTATTGATCTGTTTAAGGCTCTAATTTCTTCACATTAACATTGCTTTCTGAATGTTTTGGACAGTGGAGGAAATACTGCATATTTCAGTTTTATTATAAAAACAAAATCGTCTTCGACAGAAAAAGCATATCACCTTTTCGTTTTTAAAAAAAGCATAAAACCTTTTTGTTTTTTTTTAACTTTATATCAACCGGAAGTTGATATATTCTGTAGAAATTTACTGTAAGCGTTAAATAAAAAATAAAAAAATGATTTGACTTGTTTTAACATGTTATTGACTTAGACCCTTTATGGTCCCCAGGAGCCCTAAAGGTTAAAAAAAAAAAGAAAAAAATGTTTTTATTTTGTTATGGTTTGAAAATGAACAATATCAAAATGGCCCCCGCATGCTTTAATTTTTCCGTGTGCAGCCCTCAGTGGAAAAAGTTTGGACACCCCTGACTTAAACCAACCATTCTAACACTAAATGTTTCGATCTTATTGAACTATTTCAATATTATTATTTTTAATAGTAATAATATTTCTTACCATAGTGCACCACACAGATATGATCTTATTACATATGTATATTTTGTAGTATTTTTTAGTATGTACATTCATTTTTAAATGTTAAAAAGACTGACACAAAATCAAAACAATAAAATAGGAAAAAAGTGTTATTTTTCCAATTATGGTAAGAACACCAGTACTATAAATAGCACGTACTAATATAAAAGCATAGTTTATAGTAAGTATGGTTTTTCTTTTGAAACATGTTCACTGTAGGGGTTATTGTATCCAGCTGTCACCATCTGCCAACCACACACGCACACACACACACACACACACACACACACACACACACACACACACACACACACACACACACACACACACACACACACACACACACACACACACACACACACGACGCACAATACCTGAAGACTTTTATTCTACACACACTTGCCCTGGATGGCACAGGAGGAAGGGTTTTTGTGCTATTGTCAGGCTTTAATGGAGGCAAAGCGTGACAAGCGTGTGGACTTATTCACGCCACACGCCTATTCACATCCATTCACTGGGAATACTCGGCCATGACCTCTCTTCAGAATGTCTACTCCAGCCAGGTGTGTGTGTTGTGTATCTCGGAATCGAGCAGTCTGGGTTTTTTAAAAATGAAAATATATAAAAAAGGCCTGTTTGAATATACTGCATTTTAGGAGATTTTCCCCCCACAACTGCTTGGAATTATATTTTATTATTTAAGGTTGTATGTTTAAAAGGTACATATTTATGCCTTCCTATGATTGTAAAATATTAAGCAAGGAATTGTCAACTATGAAAACCAGTAGATTGGGAAAGTAAGATATACCGCCATTGCAGCCGTTGTGGTAGTTCTTAAATCTACCGTCTTCCGGCTACTCCGCCATTGAGGTCTTCACCGTATCCCTGGCTAGGGGGCAGTCAGGTACTCGGCCTTTGCCAAGGACCACCTGGGGTCACAGTAGTAAAGGGGTTAACCTCTTCGTGCCCCAAGACCTCATAGAGGAGCCTCCACCTCGGGATGCACTTTAACATCATGCCCCGGACCCTCCTTACAGTAAGCACTTATACTCTCGACTTTTGAGAAGAAATATTTTTTTAAATGCGCCTTATAGTCCGGAAAATACAGTATATTAACTTTAGTCTCACCCCGGCACCGCCTTGAGCAGTAAAGCACTCAAAGCAAACTCAGCCAGACTCTTTCCAAGTTACAATTTGCAATGCCAACAAAGCAAGAAAAAGGCGCTCAAAAGTACAGTAAAGCACCACTTTTCAAAATGCATTAGCTCGATGCTACTTTAATTTGGATTTGCTCACATATTGCCAACCTTGAGACCTCCGAAATGGGGAGGTTTGGGCTATGGGGGGGTTGTAGCAGGGGGTGTATATATTTTCAAGTATTTCTCATACATATATATATATCTATACTGTGTATACCAAGGGTGCCCACACTTTTTCTGCAGGCGAGCTACTTTTCAATTGACCAACTCGAGGGGATCTACCTCATTTATATATATCATTTATATTTATTTATTTATGACAGAGACATTTTTGTAAACAAGTTAAATGTGTTTAATGATAATACAAGCATGTGTAACACATATAGATGTCTTTCTTTCACAAAGACAAGAATATAAGTTGGTGTATTACCTGATTCTGATGACTTGCATTGATTGGAATCAGACAGTAATGATGATAACGCCCACATTTTCAAATGGAGGAGAAAAAAAGTTGTCCTTTCTGTACAATACCACATGAAAGTGGTTGGTTTTTGGCATCTAATTCATCCGGCTTCCATACACTTTACAAGAAAAACATTGGCGGCAAATTCCGTAGTTTGCTTGATTGACATTCACGGCACCCGAGGGTCTTGTGAGATGACGCTGGCTGCTGCCAGTTCATTATTATGAAAAAATGACAGAGAGGAAGGCGAGAAACACTTTTTATTTCAACAGACTTTCGCGCCGTCCCTTCCGTCAAAACTCTAAAGGCCGACTGCACATTTCCTATCTTCACAATAAAAGCCCTGCTTCATGCGGCCTGCGCTAACAAAATAAGAGTCTCGGAAAGCTGGCGTGCACAAGTGATGTGCACGCCAGCTTTCTGAGGGATCGCTTGTGCACGCCAGTTTTCCGAGACTCTGTATTTAGTTAGCGCAGGCAGCATGAAGCAGGGCTTTTATTGTGAAGATAGGAAATGTGCAGTCGGCCTTTAGAGTTTTGACGGAAGGTACGGCGCGAGAGTCTGTTGAAATAAAAAGTGTTTCTCGCCTTCCTCTCGGTCATATTTTCATAATAAGGATCTTGCAGCAGCCAGCGTCATCTCACAAGACCCTCCGGTACCGTGAATGTCATTTAAGTGACGTCTTGGTGAAGATTGATGATCACTCATTTTTAGGTCTATTTTTTTTAAAAGCCTGGCTGGAGATGGACTGACACACCCCCCGCGGTCGACTGGTAGCTCGCGATCGACGTACCCCTGGGCACCCCTGGTCTATACTGTATATATATATCCAGTTAACTTAGTTGTTAACTGTAGGTCAATAGTGATCGCTTTCTCTCAGACAGACAGGGCTTTGTTTTCCGTGACACGCACGCACACACACTGCAAAAAGAGCTAACGTTACACTAAAAGCTAATTAGCCTTCACCTGAAGGACTACTAGCGAGCTGACCTGCCGCTTATGTTTCTAGAAGGTCAACGGGCTCATAGTGATATTACTAGTAGTTGACTGGGAGGTGATTAGTATAATTTGGGGAGAGTTCGCTGCCTTATGCTCACCGGCTAAACACCATTCTGCTCACCACATCGCGTCTCTATTCTCTGCCTGTTTCTGCCGTGAGCACTGACTCCATGCGCTCTGAATACTCACTGCTGATTGGCTGTTACATGCGCTCTGAATGCGCCCTGCTGATTGGCTGTTACCGCTCTGCATGAAACCAATCAGATGGTTGTGTGGGTGGGACAATGCTGTATGCCGCAGAGACTACTGACAGAGGCAGAGGCAGAACTAAGCGGAGCAGCTTGTTAAGACTTTAGTGTAGGCGGTGGCTCGTTTTTGTTAAAGCGGCCGCCTTAACAACAACAAGCCACCCTGCAATTTTACAACTGGTTGAAATTGTTTGCATAATATAAGCTTTGGCAATAGATGCCATTTTTTTTCTGACAAGTACAGCACATGTTAGCGCTGTTATTGCATCTCAATGTTTGTCTCCAGAAGTTGGATTGATGTGGAATTTCTCACACAGCTCAAAGGACTCAACAACTCACTCTTGTCTTTGGCACGAGTGTAACTAATTGCAACCTTATATTAAAAACATCTGATTTGGTCAGTCAGCATCTGTAAAGTGACATCAGTGCTTTTGGAGAAAGTTATTTATTTTTCTAATCTGTTTTCTTCTCCTTCTGTGTTTTCAGCGACATTAATGTGTCTATCTGTGACTTACTGTACCTTCTTCCTTTTCTCTGATACTGAAAAACATTTTCTGTTGCTTATTTACGTATCTCCCTTATTTCTTCAAAAGTTCTGAATGTCTCGATCACCATTTGAAAATGTTCCAGGTGATGATCTCATGTTTCCTAAAACATTGTGGGGGAATTCAGCGTTATTTTGGAATCTGACAATATCGACAAGTCGTAGTCAAAGTCGAGAAGTTTAAATTGAACTTGCTTTGTTCATTCCAAAAGCAGTTTTGAGGTGCTGGGCATCATTTTCATGTTGGAACACTCAAAGTTGTGTAACTGTTAACTTAAATTGGTTTGAAAGAATTTGGAGGTAGTCCTCTTCGATTTAACCCACTTTGTGCACCAGTACTACTAGCACCAAGACAGCGATATAGCATGATGCTACCACCAAAATGCCTGAGATTTGCTGCAGTGTTCTTAGGTTTGAAAACCTGATATTGATTCTTCTTGTCTGGTCTGACCATAAAAATTTTCTCCAGAACTGATCTTGTCTGTCCATGCAGGCAGCTGCTAATTTCAGTCAAGCTTGATGTCGAGCTGGGTCTTGTTTCCTTTTCGACAACCTCTCTGGGCGTACTCACAATATGCCAATCTTACCAATGCTTAGGCCCACTTCCGTCATGTTTGGCTAACGGTAGTTTTCTCATGCACATGCACGTTTTGTAGCCGATAAAATAAATGCAGGGATGCAACGATATGAACATTTCATATCACAGTTATTGTGACTAAAATGATCACAGTTGTTATTACGGTGTAGTTGAATCTGCTCAAAGCACACACAGGGAAGTCAAGCCAAGTTGTATTAAACAAATAATAATACATGAATAAACAGACAGAATATACTTGTATTGGGTATTAGGGGAAATACATTGTTGTGTCTTTCATTCATTTTAGCATCCACGCTAGCTAGCAATTAGCATTCTAGCATGCATATCCAGGAAATGAGCAGTATAACCATGAGTTATGAAAAGTGCAGTAGTCAATCACGGTTTTATGATGATTAAAATTTCAAACGGGAATACGAACTGTTGGGACTTTTACCACAGTTTAAGATTCAAATACAGGTAATCGTTACATCCTTAAAAACAATCACTTATCGAATGTTTCTCAACAATAACGGACACATTTCATAATAATAATAACTAGAAAATTGTCGTTGAAATTTGGATGGGCCTGTTATCTCTGCCCTGGACCTAAAGCTGGGGGTCGTCGGAAGCCGCCGTACTTCAAAGATGGTGCCGAGTTTCTGAATCCGAAAGTTTTAAGTGTAACCGTACAAAATGAGCTACACAGCTAGCCTAAAACGTTAAAATGCTAACACTTAGCATGTGTGCAAACGTTAGCATGATAACAGTCAGCATGATTCATACACCAAATTATATGACTCAAACGTGTATGGCTATGAAAATGGAGAAAAAAAGTCTAAAATTGGATGAAAAACTTACCATGCTTACATTAGCTGGCCAGTATGCTATCGTTTGCATGCTAGCAGTTAACACGTCACATACCAAGTTATATGACTCTGGTGTAAACGGTTGCGAAACTAGCTCAAAAAGTTAGTGAAGTGAAGTGAATTATATTTATATAGCGCTTTTTCTCTAGTGACTCAAAGCGCTTTACATAGTGACACCCAATATCTAAGTTACATTCAAACCAGTGTGGGTGGCACTGGGAGCAGGTGGGTAAAGTGTCTTGCCCAAGGACACAACGGCAGTGACTAGGATGGCAGAAGCGGGAATCGAACCTGCAACCCTCGAGTTGCTGGCACGGCCGCTCTACCAACCGAGCTATACCGTTAGCATGCTAACAGGGTAACAAGTGTATCATTCCAGGTTAAATGACTGTCGTGTAAACGGTTGCAAAATCAGCTCAAAAAGCTCGCACTTTGATGTTAGCATGCTAACAAACATGCTAACGGTTAACATGTGTCACATACCAAGTTATATGACTAAGGTGTATGGCTGTGTAATTAGAGGGAAAAACATAAAGTTAGCTAGAAAGTTAGCACTTTAATGTTAGCGTGCTAACTTTAGCACGCTAACAGTTAACATGTTTCACGTACCGTGTTATGTGACTTTAGGGCAGGGGTGCCAACAGGTTCAACCGGCCCGCGGGATGAGTTCGCTAAGTATAAAAATAAGCCAAAATTTTTTTAATAAAAGAAACTGCTGTTCTAAATACGTCCACTAGATGTCGCAATAGCAATTACCGTATTTCCTTGAATTGCCGCAGGGCATATAGTATGTGCCTGCCTTGAATTACTGCCTGGTCAAACTCGCTTCGCAAAATAATTAGCGCATGTTTAGTTTTACGGCCGGGTCAAACTCGTGACGTCACGAGTGACACTTCACCTGTCATCATTTTCAAAATGGAGGAGGCTGACTTCAATACCGGTAATTTGAAATCACATAAAGGGAAGAAGATTAAGAACTATTCAGTAGGATTCAAGTTTACATCACACTCAAATTTTTACTGCATGCCTTTGGTAAGTGCCGGAGTGAGAAGAGGTTTTAAAATAATTAGCGCATGCTTACTTTTACTGCATGCCTTTGGTAAGCGCAGGAGTGAGAAGAGGTTTTAAAATAATTAGTGCATGCTTACTTTTACCGCATGCCTTTGGTAAGCGCAGGAGTGAGAAGAGGTTTTAAATGAATTAGCGTATGCTTACTTTTACCGCATGCCTTTGGTAAGCGCAGGAGTGGGAAGAGGTTTTAAATGAATTAGCGCATGCTTACTTTTACCGCATGCCTTTGGTAAGCGCAGGAGTGAGAAGAGGTTTTAAATGAATTAGCGCATGCTTACTTTTACCGCATGCCTTTGGTAAGCGCAGGAGTGAGAAGAGGTTTTAAATGAATTAGCGCCCAAGCGGCAATTCAAGGAAATACAATATTTGTATCTTTGTAGATTAAGTTACATAAGTAAAAAAATTTAAAAAATAATATAAACCACGTGATGTTTGTGCACTAGCCGAGGAAAATTAGCAAACTACATAAATAACATCCTGTAATTAGATTTTTGTATTATTTTTTTTATCTAGATAGATTGAAAATCAACACCAAGGAGTTGACTGATGAACATTATCACATCATTTATTTAGAAAATACATGTAGCGACAAATACAAACCGCAACATGTAAGTGTGGAAAAAAAAAACAACGTTATGATTTCTACATTTTCAGAATGTGCTGGTTCTATTTCTAAACAAAAAAAACTAAGTGAAGTTGTCTTTATTTTTAAGTTATCATGCCGACTCAGGAGTAGATTGTTCTCCATGTTTCCCCCGATCGAAAATGAGTTTAACACCCCTGCTTTAGGGTAAACATTGCCAACTTAGCTCAAAAAGATAGCGCTTTAAAGTTAGCATGCTGCATGTGAATGGGTGCATGCATCGCAGCAGGCTCATAATAACACACACACACTCATAATAGTCTAAAAGTTAAATGCACAGCAGTCGAATCCTCCACAAAGTCCAAAATAAGACTTGACATGCAGCTGAGATAAACTCCAGCACCCCCCGTGGCCCCGAAAGGGACAACTTGTAGAACATTGATGGATGGAGGCACGATCCAGAGAGCTGATCCATCCATTTCCTACCGCTTGTCCCTTTCAATGAGAAATTGCAAACACAAACAATAGGGTCACTCCCCTAAATAAATAGTAAAAGAAGCGCTCCGTTTAATGAATGTGATGGCTCCTTATGCAAGTAATTAATGATGGCTGGTGTCCTGCACAAAAGAAATGAACAGCTTGGAACAGGACTGGAAATAATCCACCAAGTCAGGCAAACTGTAGTGATAAAGCAGAGTAGAAGATGCTGGGTGTGAGTGCAGGCCGGGCAGTGATCCAGTGTGAGTGTGTCCTAACTCAACTTGCCGTTTTATTTCCGGGAAGACAGACACCCATTCCACAAACAAAAATATTTCTTGAAATTGATGTTGCTGTTCTCAAACTGTACCAACATATTTTATTTTACAAAACCCTGTTACCATATGAGTTGGGAAATTGTGTTAGATGTAAATATAAACAGAATACAATGATTTGCAAATCCTTTTCAAGCCATATTCAGTTGAATATGCTACAAAGACAACATATTTGATGTTCAAACTCATAAACTTTTTTTTTTTTTTGCAAATAATAATTAACTTAGAATTTCCTGGCTGCAACACGTGCCAAAGTAGTTGGGAAAGGGCATGTTCACCACTGTGTTACATCACCTTTTCTTTTAACAACACTCAATAAATGTTTGGGAACTGAGGAAACTAATTGTTGAAGCTTTGAAAGTGGAATTCTTTCCCATTCTTGTTTTATGTAGAGCTTCAGTCCTTCAACAGTCCGGGGTCTCCGCTGTCCTATCTTACGCTTCATAATGCACCACACATTTTTGATGGGAGACAGGTCTGGACTGCAGGCGGGCCAGGAAAGTACCCGCACTCTTTTTTTACGAAGCCACGCTGTTGTAACACATGGTGAATGTGGCTGAAATAAGCAGGGGCGTCCATGAAAAAGACGGCGCTTAGATGGCAGCATATGTTGTTCCAAAACCTGTATGTAATTTTCAGCATTAATGGTGCCTTCACAGATGTGTAAGTTACCCATGCCTTGGGCACTAATGCACCCCCATACCATCACACATGCTGGCTTTTCAACTTTGCGTCGATAACAGTCTGGATGGTTCGCTTCCCCTTTGGTCCGGATGACACCATGTTGAATATTTCCAATAACAATTTGAAATGTGGACTCATCAGAACACTTTTCCACTTTGCATCCGTCCATCTTAGATGATCTCGGGCCCAGAGAAGCCGGCAGCGTTTCTGGATGTTGTTGATAAATGGCTTTCGCTTTGCATAGTAGAGCTTTAACTTGCACTTGCAGATGTGGCGACCAACTCTTTTTAGTGACAGTGGTTTTCTGAAGTGTTCCTGAGCCCATGTGGTGATATCCTTTAGAGATTGATGTCGGTTTTTGATACAGTGCCGTCCGAGGGATGGAAGGTCACGGTCATTCAATGTTGGTTTCCGGCCATGCCGCTTACGTGGAGTGATTTCTCCAGATTCTCTGAACCTTTTGATGATATTATGGAGCGTAGATGTTGAAATCCCTCAATTTCTTGCAATTGCATTTTGAGAAACGTTGTTCTTAAACTGTTTGACTATTTGCTCACGCAGTTGTGGACAAAGGGGTGTACCTCGCCTCATCTTTTCTTGTCAAAGACAGCAGTTTTTGGGAAGCTGTTTTTATAGCCAATCATGGCACCCACCTGTTCCCAATTAGCCTGCACACCTGTGGGATGTTCCAAATAAGTGTTGGATGAGCATTCCTCAACTTTATCAGTATTTATTGCCACCTTTCCCAACTTCTTTGTCACATTTGCTCGCATCAAATTCTAAAGTTAATGATTATTTGCAAAAAAAAATAAAGTTTATGAGTTTGAACATCAAATATGTTGTCTTTGTAGCATATTCAACTGAATATGGCTTGAAAAGGATTTGCAAATCATTGTATTCTGTTTATATTTACATCTAACACAATTTCCCAACTCATATGGAAACGGGGTTTGTATGATGACACCTTTATGCCTTATTTATCAGTATTTTTCCTTCCCCTGACTGCTTCTCTCTCCTCCACAGTTCATGTTCTTTGTCTCTGTATAGAAGTCACATCTTTCTAACCTCTTCCTTCCTTCCTTCCTTCACTATTTTTCTCCTTCTTCTTCCTTCACAAGCTGCTGTAGCCACCGCGGCCAGCTCCAGCGTCTCTGCTACGACTGGCAGGCCGTTGGGGGCCCCTGGGGTTCCTCCCCAGAGGGCCCCCGGCTCCTCCGGCCCCGGTCCCGCCTCTCATAACATCCCCTCAGTCAACGAAGGTACTGACTGAGCTGACAAGTACAGCTTATGGGATTCCTCCAGCTCTGTTCTTTACTCACCCACTTATACCTGTAGATTCTCTTCTTCCCTATTTTGAGCTCCTCCCTTTCATTCCTCTTCTCCTCTTTATGAGTGTATTATTTACGCTTTCATGCCCTCTAAACATTTAATTCTTTTTTGCTGTTTGTTGCGTCTTTGACCTCAGTCTTACCTCTACCATGCTACATGCTTTTCGTCAGTGTCTATCAAGCTCCGTTATTTTTCCTCGCCTTTGTCCTGTTTTGGTCTACAGTCCTGTGTGTCTACCTACTAAACCTACTCCTTGTTGGTAGCTCTGGTCAATTCACTTCCAAACCAGTGGTCCAAATACAGTAAAGGTGCTCCATGTTTTATGACGTTTCTTGCTTACAAACGCACTCCATGAATTAATTAAACAAGTTGAAAAACTTATTGGGGTGTTACCATTTAGTGGTCAGTTGTACGGAATATGTACTGTACTGTGCAATCTACTAATAAAAGTATCAATCAATCAATCAAAAACTCCCATAAAGTATCGAAACTGTACAAAAAGAAAACTGGAACCAATTACGGTTATGAATTAGTGTGTTCTGTGCATAGTGTGACGGACTAATGTCTAATTCCTAGGGGTGTAACGGTACGTGTATTTGTATTGAACCGTTTCGGTACCAAACGAGTTTCCACATGGACATATTAAGTAGCGCACCGCAGGTTGTGTAAACAATGCAAAGCGAGGCAGGCTAGCAGCGACCGGGCTAGGACAACATGCAAAAGCCATAGCTGGAAGACCATCCTGCCTCGTTAAGATCTCCCGTTTGGGAACACTTTGGCTGCGCGATGCGATACAACAATGGAGGACGGAGGTTTGCCGACATTGTTCAGCAGCAGTAGTGTAGGCTTCTGCCAACACGTCAAACATGTTAACTCCTTTGAAGCGGCACCACCGCATTCAAGAAGCCTCTCCTCGGCGAGTCAGGCAGGGCTGAAGCTACAACATATGTTTTTATAGCAGCAGATTTTAGACCATCCATCCATTTTCTACCGCTTGTCCTGTTCAGGGTCGCAGGGGGTTGTTGTATTGCATTAAAAACTAGATTTTGACCCACTTCTATGGTGGAAGAACAATAAGCCCATATATCCTCTTACTGCCAAATTAGCCAGGCTGGGGGGGTGTTGATGATCGTGGACCCCGACTTAAACAAGTTGAAAAACTTATTGGGGTGTTACCATTTAGTGGTCAATTGTACAGAATATGTACTGTACTGTGCAATCTACTAATAAAAGTCTCAATCAATCAATCAATCAATCCAAAAAAGCTCTTTATATGTTGAAAGGTTTTGTTAAGAAACCATTAAGAAAAAATTTGAAAAAGAATTTGACCTTTGCAAGCTCATTATACTATTGGCTAAGTTTTATATTCATAAATGTAAGTTTCTCAATACCCGACCTGTTTTTTGTGCCTTTAAAAAAGATTTAGAACTCTACATTAAAACACTCTGCCTCTAACAAGCAAAAAGCTGTGAAAACGATGATGCTGTTTTCCAAATTTAAGTTATTTACTGAGATTGAGTGAGCCCATGGCTTTGCACTTTGTTTATTTTATATATATATAAAATGTTTTGCATTCTATTTGAGTTACTTTGAATTTACAACCCCCTGGCGCTGTTTTGTACGGTTTTTATACTGTTTTGTACTGTTTTTGTACTTACTTTGATTATTATTTTCAACTGTTTGTAAATGTTGAAATTTATAAATAAACGTTTATTGAAAAAAGAATGAAAAAAAAGTGCGCAGTTAATCATGTGACCGCCTGGCTCTGTTTGATTGGTGAAACGGAGTCAAACGTCACCAGTGACTGCATTTGATTGGTGAAACGGTGTCAAACGTCACCAGTGACTGCATTTGATTGGTGAAACGGAGTCAAACGTCACCAGTGACTGCATTTGATTGGTGAAACGGTGTCAAAGGTCACCAGTGACTGCATTTGATTGGTGAAACGCAGGCATGTGATAGATCCTACTTTGAAGGTCTGTCTGACAAACCAAAACAAACAAAGCGTGCATTAACAGATCGATAAAAATCAGTAGCGAGTAGCGAGGTGAATGTAGATAAATGGAGCTGAGTAAAAGTAGCGTTTCATATCTATAAATATACTCAAGCAAAAGTAAAAGTATTTTGCATTAAAACTACTCTTAGAAGTACAATTTATCCCAAAAGTTACTCAAGTAGATGTAACGGAGTAAATGTAGGGCGTTACTACCCACCTCTGCATGTATGAAAGAGGCCTGGGTCAGATTTCTGAAAGTTGGAATTAAAATAAAAATTTTAGATACATGTCAGATATGGGCAACAACATTACATTTACTTGAAGTGTGAATAAAGACCAACCTGTTACTGTAGTTAAAATTTAGGTAAAAATTCCGACTTACTAAAACTTGACTTAGATAGCAGTTGGACCGGAACTCATCAGTAGTCCAAGGACCACCTGTGTGTATAAAACACTTAAAAATGTTTTATCCAAGTACATGTTTTCAAAATTCTCATCCTAGTGCAACTGTAGCCCAAACTTGTCTTGAGATGATTTGTTTGAGAGTGCATTGACCACAAACCTGTCTTTTATTAGCACGTGTGCTGTGTCTTTGTCCCTTTTGGTGTCTTGTCTTGTTTCTTGCTGGAGGACTTTGGAATGTTTACATGTTTCACTTTATTTTTGATGCCCAGGGTGTTTGCACGACATTTTCACTTGACAGTGTCAGCAATAATTATTGATGATATGCTGAACTGTTTTACATACCGTAGCAAACTAACTGTTTCTTCATCGGTGCTTTGGTTCTAGATGGAGAAAGGCCATCAGTCATTTTGAAAAATGATTCACTGGGCTTTTTAAGTCATGTGACTTCTAGTTTCTGTGATTATGTATTTTTTTTTTGTTGCAACGTAAATGACCAAGCATACATATGGAGCCATATGTAATAATTTCATGCCAAGTCATCATTTAATGGCCCTGGTATGTCAACAGGAATTAACATATCATGTTCTTTTTGAATACCACTACAACTGAGCCGGGATATGCTCATTTCAAAATTAGATTTACAGCCCCGAAATCTTGTTCTTGTTGTCATTTTGATGTCCCGCCCTCTACCATTTTATCAATCAAAAAGTCTGTGAGTGTGTCACACTAAGTTTGACAGTTACTTACCACCCTCTTCGTCTGGCTACTGCCACTGGTAAAGTTACTAAACATCTCAGACATTAGTAAATATAAAAGGCGTCCTTACGGTTCTCAAATTATTCATGACAAAGACAGAAACATCAAACAATCAATCAATCAATGTTTATGTAAATAGCCCTAAATCACAAGTGTCTCAAAGGGCTGCACAAGCCACAACGACATCCGTCACATAGGGCAAGGAAAAACTCACAACCCAGTGGGATGTTGATGTGAATGACTATGAGAAACCTTGGAGAGGGCCGCAGATGTGGGTGATTCCCCCCAGGGGAGACCAGATGCAATGGACGTAAAGTGGGTCTAGCATAATATTGTGAGAGTCCAGTCCATAGTGGATCTAACATAATAGTGAGAGAGTCCAGTCCATAGTGGATCTAACATAATAGTGAGAGAGTCCAGTCCATAGTGGATCTAACATAATAGTGTGAGAGTCCAGTCCATAGTGGATCTAACATTATAGTGAGAGTCCAGTCCATAGTGGATCTAACATAATAGTGAGAGTCCAGTCCATAGTGGATCTAACATAATAGTGAGAGTCCAGTCCATAGTGGATCTAACATAATAGTGAGAGTCCAGTCCATAGTGGATCAAACATAATAGTGTGAGAGTCCAGTCCATAGTGGATCTAACATAATATTGTGAGAGTCCAGTCCATAGTGGATCTAACATAATAGTGAGAGTCCAGTCCATAGTGGATCTAACATAATAGTGAGAGTCCAGTCCATAGTGGATCTAACATAATAGTGAGAGTCCAGTCCATAGTGGATCTAACATAATATTGTGAGAGTCCAGTCCATAGTGGATCTAACATTATAGTGAGAGTCCAGTCCATAGTGGATCTAACATAATAGTGTGAGAGTCCAGTCCATAGTGGATCTAACATAATATTGTGAGAGTCCAGTCCATAGTGGATCTAACATAATAGTGAGAGAGTCCAGTGCATAGTGGATCTGACATAATAGTGAGAGTCCAGTCCATAGTGGATCTAACATAATAGTGAGAGTCCAGTCCATAGTGGATCTAACATAATAGTGAGAGTCCAGTCCATAGTGGATCTAACATAATAGTGAGAGTCCAGTCCATAGTAGATCTAACATAATAGTGAGAGTCCAGTCCATAGTGGATCTAACATAATAGTGAGAGTCCAGTCCATAGTGGATCTAACATAATAGTGAGAGTCCAGTCCATAGTAGATCTAACATAATAGTGAGAGTCCAGTCCATAGTGGATCTAACATAATAGTGTGAGAGTCCAGTCCATAGTGGATCTAACATTATAGTGAGAGTCCAGTCCATAGTAGATCTAACATAATAGTGAGAGAGTCCAGTCCATAGTGGATCTAACATAATATTGTGAGAGTCCAGTCCATAGTGGATCTAACATAATAGTGAGAGTCCATTCCATAGTGGATCTAACATAATAGTGAGAGTCCAGTCCATAGTGGATCCAACATAATAGTGAGAGTCCAGTCCACAGTGGATCTAACATAATAGTGAGAGTCCAGTCCATAGTGGATCTAACATAATATTGTGAGAGTCCAGTCCATAGTGGATCTAACATAATAGTGAGAGTCCAGTCCATAGTGGATCTAACATAATAGTGAGAGTCAGGTCCATAGTGGATCTAACATAATAGTGAGAGTCCAGCCCATAGTGGATCTAACATAATAGTGTGAGAGTCCAGTCCATAGTGGATCTAACATAATATTGTGAGAGTCCAGTCCATAGTGGATCTAACATAATAGTGAGAGAGCCCAGTGCATAGTGGATCTGACATAATAGTGAGAGTCCAGTCCATAGTGGATCTAACATAATAGTGAGAGTCCAGTCCACAGTGGATCTAACATAATAGTGAGAGTCCAGTCCATAGTGGATCTAACATAATATTGTGAGAGTCCAGTCCATAGTGGATCTAACATAATAGTGAGAGTCCAGTCCATAGTAGATCTAACATAATAGTGAGAGTCAGGTCCATAGTGGATCTAACATAATAGTGAGAGTCCAGTCCATAGTGGATCTAACATAATAGTGTGAGAGTCCAGTCCATAGCGGATCTAACATAATAGTGAGAGTCCAGTCCATAGCGGATCTAACATGATAGTGAGAGTCCAGTCCACAGTGGATCTAACATAATAGTGAGAGTCCAGTCCATAGTGGATCTAACATAATAGTGAGAGTCCAGTCCATAGTGGATCTAAAATAATAGTGTGAGAGTCCAGTCCATAGTGGATCTAACATAATAGTGAGAGAGTCCAGTCCATAGTGGATCCAACATAATAGTTGGAGAGTCCAGTCCATAGTGGATCAATAATAGTGTGGGAGTCCAGTCCATAGTGGATCCAACATAATCGTGAGAGTCCAGTCCATAGTGGATCTAACATAATAGTGAGAGTCCAGTCCATAGTGGATCTAACATAATAGTGTGAGAGTCCAGTCCATAGTGGATCTAACATAATAGTGAGAGTCCAGTCCATAGTGGATCTAACATAATAGTGTGAGAGACCAGTCCATAGTGGGGCCAGCTAGAGACCATCCCGAGCAGAGACAGGTCAGTACCACAGAGATGTCCCCAACAGATGCACAGGCGAGCGGTCCACCCCCCGGGTCCCGACTCTGTACAGCCAGCACTTCATCCATGGCCACCAGACCTTAGCAGAAAAGAAAAGAAACGGCAGATCAACTGGTCTAAAAAGGGGGTCTACTTAAAGTCTAGAGTATACAAATGAGTTTTAAGATGGAAAACTAATTGTGTTTTCTTGGATTCAGAATAGTTTTGTGGTGGAACAGGTGAGTACAGGTCCTTTTACCGTGTGAATGTCAATTCTGTCAAACTTGAAATATATGCAGTGTGTATATATTTCCTTTTTTGGAAATATATTTAAGCGGTAGAGGTAAGTTTATTCTGTGTCCTTTATAAAAACATTTTAATGTAAGTTATTTTCTTTGAATGAGCATCCATATCAAACAGACACATTTTACATCTAACTGTTGATATATGCTCTTCAGAAACCATATATTTGAACAATATATGTGAAAGTGTCAGGTGTTTGGTTTATGTTGAGTGTCATCAGTGCGCCTTTCATGTCAAGATGGATTTGTGTCTGGAAACAAACACGGGCACCGGCTATTGTTTTTACTCCTATTGTCACAGCTCATTGAAAGTCTTCAAGCAATGCTCTGTGGTTTTTA
Source organism: Nerophis ophidion (assembly GCF_033978795.1). Classification (NCBI taxonomy): domain Eukaryota; kingdom Metazoa; phylum Chordata; class Actinopteri; order Syngnathiformes; family Syngnathidae; genus Nerophis; species Nerophis ophidion. The sequence goes on along the minus strand of NC_084627.1, from coordinate 49,974,537 downwards.
TGTACTTTGCTTCAAATACATTCTTACTACATGGGTATTCAAGATTAGACCATTTCCATTGTCAAGTGCTATCAACAACACAATGTTACACAATCCTCCGTTTGTGTGTCATGTTTCTGATACTTTGGTTCTCCAAAATAATGACTAAAGTCTCACCCAGGCATTGCTAACAATGTCAGTAACTCTGCCAGTCATGTTAACACTATGTTGGAATTTAAGAATTGTATACTTGGTCTTGTGTGTGTCTGCATATGAGAACCTCACCACTGTCATGTAAACATGAGAATTTGACATTCAGAAGAACATTTTTTCAAAAATGAGATTTAGGGTTTCTAACACCTGGTTTATTTTTGCGATGACAATGCATGAAGCTTGTAAATAATAATGTTGGCCTCTGATTCTCATTCCCAGTAGAAATAATTATTTTTACCTCAACATGACCGCAGTGAGGTTCTGTATATGAATGTGCAGGTTTGACTTATAACTGTGTACAAACCCTGTTTCCATATGAGTTGGGAAATTGTGTTAGATGTAAATATAAACAGAATACAATGATTTGCAAATCCTTTTCAAGCCATATTCAGTTGAATATGCTACAAAGACAACATATTTGATGTTCAAACTCATAAACTTTATTTTTTTTTTGTGCAAATAATGATTGACTTAGAATTTCATGGCTGCAACACGTGCCAAAGTAGTTGGGAAAGGGCATGTTCACCAATGTGTTACATCACCTTTTCTTTTAACAACACTCAATAAACGTTTGGGAACTGAGGAAACTAATTGTTGAAGCTTTGAAAGTGGAATTCTTTCCCATTCTTGTTTTATGTAGAGCTTCAGTCCTTCAACAGTCCGGGGTCTCCGCTGTCCTATTTTACGCTTCATAATGCGCCACACATTTTCCATGGGAGACAGGTCTGGACTGCAGGCGGGCCAGGAAAGTACCCGCACTCTGTTTATATGAAGCCACGCTGTTGTAACATGTGCTGAATGTGGCTTGGCGTTGTCTTGCTGAAATAAGCAGGGGCGTCCATGAAAAAGATGGCAGCATATGTTATTCTAAAACCTGTATATACCTTTCAGCATTAATGGTGCCTTCACAGATGTGTAAGTTACCCATGCCTTGGGCACTAATGCACCCCCATACCATCACAGACGCTGGCTTTTCAACTTTGCGTCGATAACAGTCTGGATGGTTCGCTTCCCCCTTGGTCCGGATGACACAATGTCGAATATTTCCCCCAAAAATTTGAAATGTGGACTCATCAGACCACAGAACATTTTTCCACTTTGCATCAGTGCATCTTAGATTATCTCGGGCCCAGAGAAGCTGGCGGCGTTTCTGGATGTTGTTGATAAATGGCTTTGGCTTTGCATAGCAGAGCTTTAACTTGCACTTACAGATGTAGCGACAAACTGTATTTAGTGACAGTGGTTTTCTGAAGTGTTCCTTAGCCCATGTGGTGATATCCTTTAGGGATTGATGTCGGTTTTTGATACAGTGCCGTCTGAGGGATCAAAGGTCACGGTCATTGAATGTTGGTTTCTGGAGTGATTTCACCAGATTCTCTGAACCTTTTGATGATATTATGGAGCGTAGATGTTGAAATCCCTAAATTTCTTGCAATGTCACTTTGAGAAAGGTTGTTCTTAAACTGTTTGACTATTTGCTCACACAGTTGTGGACAAAGGGGTGTACCTCGCCCCATCTTTTATTGTCAAAGACAGCAGTTTTTGGGAAGCTGTTTTTATAGCCAATCATGGCACCCACCTGTTCCCAATTAGCCTGCACACCTGTAGGATGTTCCCAATAAGTGTTTGATGAGCATTCCTCCACTTTATCAGTATTTATTGCCACCTTTCCCAACTTCTTTGTCACGTGTTGCTGGCATCAAATTTAAAGTTAATGATTATTTGCCAAAAAATAAAGTTTATGAGTTTGAACATCAAATATGTTGTCTTTGTAGCATATTCAACTGAATATGGCTTGAAAAGGATTTGCAAATCATTGTATTCTGTTTATATTTACATCTAACACAATTTCCCAACTCATATGGAAACGGGGTTTGTATATACTGTATATAATTATATCTATATATTTTTTCTAACCAGTCCTCTGCTTGCTGTGTCTTCTGTCACCCGTGTGTGTTTGCAGGTTGGAGCCAGCTGGCAGCCATGCATTGTGTTATGCTCCCTGACCTTCTGGGCCTCGATAAGTTCCGACCCCCTTTACTAGAGATGCTGGCAAGAAGATGGCAGGACCGTTGTCTGGAGGTAAAACAATGACTGCAGTTGTATCCAACAATCAAGCATTTACCACAACTGTTTTTAATGCCTACTTGAAAACCTTTGCACTTACTGAATCCACCGGACTCTTTTAGGTCCGAGAAGCATCCCAAGCTTTACTGTTGGCTGAGTTGAGAAGGATCGGTCAATCGGGGCGTAAGGACACTATTGATATGTGGGCTCCTTATCTCCCTCAATACGTGGACACAGTCAGCTCCCGTAAGTAGTCAAGGATTATGTTGCCACATATAATTGTGTCTGGTCTCAGAATAAAAACCTGCTCCCTTGAACGTCCAACACTTTGAAGAGAACACAGTGTAAAATGATTAGAGAAGGCAGATTTACTCACATACATACAATCCTGTAGTTAATTATTACCATAAAGCTAATAAGGAGCATACAGTGCACCTCCTCAGACCAAAACACTCAATTCAGGGATGCATGGTCAATATCAATTATTTTCTCAAAGGAAATAATGGAAATAGAAATAAACTGTTCGATGTTTCAATATTCTTTAAGGGGAACTGCACTTTTTTTGGAATGTTCTCCATTGTTTACAATCGTAAAAGACATGACAACAGATGGAATTTGGAAAAAATAAAAGTGCCAAAGGGACCTCTACTATCTCGCCCACAAAATCTGATAAATAACCATTCAAAAAGCGCCAACAATACTCTATTTACATTTTGTGACTTAAATAACCCTGAATTCCAAGTCCGAGTCCATGGTTGTCGCCCGGAAAAGGGTGGAGTGCCGTCTCCGGGTTGGGGAGGAGACCCTGCCCCAAGTGGAGGAGTCCACTCTCTGTATGATCAGTGTCAGAGCTTGGTCCGCTTTGCAGTAAGTCGGACACATTTCCAGTGAGGGTTGGACTCCGCCAAGGCTGTCCTTTGTCTCCCATTCTGTTCAGAACTTTTATGGACAGAATTTCTAGGCGCAGTCAAGGCGTTGAGGGGATCTGGTTTGGTGACCGCAGGATTAGGTCTCTGCTTTTTGCAGATGATGTGGTCCTGATGGCTTCATCTGACCAGGATCTTCAGCTCTCACTGGATCGGTTCGCAGCCGAGTGTGAAGCTTCTGGGATGAGAATCAGCACCTCCAAGTCCGAGTCCATGGTTCTCGCCCGGAAAAGGATGGAGTGCCTTCTCCGGGTTGGGGAGGAGACCCTGCCCCAAGTGGAGGAGTTCAAGTACCTAGGAGTCTTGTTCACGAGTGGGGGAAGAGTGGATGGTGAGATCGACAAGCGGATCGGTGCGGCGTCTTCAGTAGTGCGGACGCTGTATCGATCCGTTGTGGTGAAGAAGGAGCTGAGCCGGAAGGCAAAGCTCTCGATTTACCGGTCGATCTACGTTCCCATTCTCACTTACGGTCATGAGCTTTGGATTAAAGCCGCTGCTCCTCCACATGGAGAGGAGCCAGATGAGGTGGTTCGGGTGCCACCCAAAGGGTTTAAGTGCGCTTTACAGTCCGGAAAATACGTTACTAACATTATGTACCGTATTTTTCGGACCGCAGTTTTTTTTCATAGTTTGGCCGGGGGTGCGACTTATACTCCGGAGCGACTTATGTGTGAAATTATTCACACATTACCGTAAAATATCAAATAATATTATTTAGCTCATTCACGTAAGAAATTAGACGTATAAGATTTCATGGGATTTATGGATTAGGATTGAGAGATAGTTTGATAAAGGTATAGCATGTTCTATATGTTATAGTTATTTGAATGACTCTTACCATAATATGTTTGGTTAACATAGCAGTTGCTTATTTATGCCTCATATAACCTACACTTATTCAGCCTGTTCTTCACTATTCTTTATTTAGTTTAAATTGCCTTTCAAATGTCTATTCTTGCTGTTGGGTTTTATCAAATACATTTCCCAATAAAATGCGACTTATACTCCAGTGCGACTTGTATATGTTTTTTTTCCATCTTTTTTATGCATTTTCGGCCGGTGCGACTTATACTCCGGAGCAACTTATACTCTGAAAAATACGGTATATAAAACCCTAATGAATGTTTTTTATGGGCAGAATTGAACGGCTCCCATAGGCTCCATTGTGACTTTTGATCAAATGTATTTAATATTTAGAATGCATTAAAAAATCAGTTGTCATGTCTTTTATAGGGAAGGATAGGCAACATTTCCAAAAAAGGGAAGTTCCCCTTAAATGCTAATTTATAACAAAAAATAGGTAACCACTGTCAATAATTAACCAAAATACAGTAATCCACTCCTAACATGACAACCTCACAAATTCAAATGCAATGCAGATGCCGATGTGTCCTTCTATTTCGTTCTGGTGTTGTTTATGTTATTAACACCCAATGCTTTTTCCCCCCTGGTTAATTGCTGCATGCTTGGTTGATCAGTTGTTTAGCATGGTAGACTTTTATCAATGACTGCCTCAGCTTGCCTACAGCACATTTTGGTCCGCATCTCTGTATTTCTTTCCTTTCTGTCTTTTCAACATCTCTGTATGCTCTTTATCCCAATCTATTCTATAGTTAGACTTTAGGATAAAAATAAATGTTCCTCTCTGTCTTATTTTACTAGAAACTGTCTAATATGTCATGCGTCTCTATGTGTGGATCTGTGTTCAAGCCTTGTAGTTGCTGAGGATGCTGTGGGGGGCGGGGGCGGTTTCTCAGGGGAACAGTTGTCATGGAAATGGGTACCAGTCAGTGTTGTGTTACCACAGCAGTACTGCAGGCAGGGGAGGTAGGGAAGTGATGGACGGGTGACCCCAGGGGAAGAAGGAGGACATATGGGGGAGGGAACGCTGAGGGTTAGATAGAGTGAGGTCACAGGGTCATTGAATTTGATCTGTACACAGCACAACAGGATTGAAACAGACGAACAAGATGGGTTCTCGTCCTGGAAATCCTGGATTATCATTGGAAATAACGTGTTTAAGTCTCTGGAGATGCGATTTGAACGTAAACCTGCACAAGCAGGTGTCTGCTGTTAACCTCCAGATATTGTCTTCCTCAACTCCTGTTGATCCTATGAAGTAGAGTTTGTCTGATTTATGTTCTGTAAATCATCCTGGTCCTCTCTAAAAGCGGCTTTTGTTTGATTCAGAGCTTTTGATTTCCAGCATGCTTTATTAGCCTTAAACCTAGACCTTTTCTGCAGAGGGCACCATATAGAAAAAAATGAAGAATATATATAACGATTTCTTTTTGTGCATTAAAGCTGCTAAACCAATCTATTGCAGGTCAAATATATGCTAAAATACTGTGTCTGAGCAAAACACCTGAGTTTATTTTGTCAGGGGAAAAAGCTAGTTAGTGTAATTTCTAAAATATATCATTAATATTCCAATTAAGGCCCGTTAGTTAAAGTTCCAATGATTGTCACACACACACTACATATGGTGAGATTATCCTCTGCATTTGACCCATCACCCTCACCCCTTAGGAGGTGAGGGGAGCAGTAAGCAGCAGCGGTGGCCGCGCCCAGGAATCATTTTTGGTGATTTAACCCCCAATCCCAACCCTTGATGCTGAGTACCAAGCAGGGAGGCAATGGGTCCCAATTTTGTAGTCTATGGTGACTCGGGCGGGGTTTGAACTCACAACCTACCGATCTCAGGTTATGAAGGTGTTTGTTACTACATTATTTATATATACTTGCAGTGTGTACATATACATATTACAAATTGTTATGAAGATGTCTGTTACTACATTATATACACACTTGCAGGGTTTATTTAAAACATACAGGACTGTCTCAGAAAATTAGAATATTGTGATAAAGTCCTTCATTTTCTGTAATGCAACTAAAAACATGAAAATGTCATACATTCTGGATTCATTAAACATCAACTGAAATATTGCAAGCCTTTTATTATTTTAATATTGCTGATTATGGCATACAGCTTAAGAAAACTCAAAAATCCTAGCTCAAAAATTTGAATATTTCCTCTGACCAAGTATAAAAAAAGATTTATAACAGCAAAAATAAAATCAAAATATTTGAACATGTCAATTAATGCACTCAGTACTTGGTTGGGAATCCTTTTGCAGGGATTACTGCATCAATGTGGCGTGGTATGGAGGCAATCGGCCTGTGGCATGGCTGAGGTGTTATGGATGCCCAGGATGCTTCAATAGCGGCCTTTAGCTCATTTGCATTATTGGGTCTGGTGTCTTTCAGCTTCTTCTTCACAATACCCCACAAATTCTCAATGGGGTTCAGGTCAGGGGAGTAGGCAGGCCAATGGAGGACAGTAATGCCATGGTCAGTAGACCAGTTACTGCTGGTTTGGGCACTGTGGGCATATAGCAACTTGAGAAAATTATTAAACTTAGATTATGTTAAAGGTGATATGGATTAGGGCTGGGTGACATGTCGTCTTAAAGGTTCTCATAGTCATCATTGTCACCGATGTCCCACTGGGTGTGAGTTTTCCTTGCCCTTATGTGGGCCTACCGAGGATGTCGTAGTGGTTTGTGCAGCCCTTTTAGACACTATTGATTTAGGGCTATATAAGTAAACATTGATTGATTGATTGATTGATATACCAGATCATGCTGGAAAATGAAATCAGACATTGGATTTTAGAGCATGTAGTACTCTCTAGTAAATCTCTTGGTACAAAGCTGCATTGACTCTGGACTTGATTAAACCCAGTGGACCAATACCAGTGGCTCCCCAAACCATTTCTGACTGTGGGCACTTCACACTGGATTTCAACCAACTTGGATTTTGCTCCTCTCCAGCCTTCCTCCAGACTCCAGTGCCTTGACATCCAAATGAAATACGAAACTTGCTTTTGTCTGAAAACAGGACTCTGGACCACTTTGCAACTGTCTAGTGCTTCTTTTCCATAGTCCAAGCCAGACGCTTCTTCCGTTGTCTTGAGTTCAGGGTCAATGCAGCTGTGTAGCAAGAGATTTTAGAGCACTGCATGCTTCCATCTGTTCAAAAGCTCTATGGCAGGGGTAGGGAACCTATGGCTCTAGACCCAGGTGTGGCTCTTTTGATGACTGCATCTGGCTCTCTGATAAACCTGAGCTGACATTGCTTAGCAAAATAAGTAATGAATAATTCCACTTGTAATCAAAGTGTTAAAAATAACGTTCAAAATATAAAACATTCTCATGCATTTGAATCCATCCATCCTTTTTCTACCGCACTTGTTCCTGAAGTTGCATTAAGGTTAAGAAGTGATTTATTTATTATTGGTTAGTTTAGGGCTTGCCCTCCTGGGGGTTTTTCAGACCACCAAGCACCAACATGAGAACCTGTTTTAGGGTTACAATATTTTTTTTATCTTTCAATAAGTCTTTCAGTTGCTTTCCTGCAATTGTCTTTTTCTCTTTCATTCTTGCTCGCACTCTGGCTCCTGCCCCAACCCCGTCTCTCCTCCTGGCTGCTGCTTATAAACAGAGCGACAGGTGATTAGATAACAAGGTCCAGATGGGCCATCTATGCACCTGTCGCTGATTTCGAGGGCAGTCCTGGCAACACCCTGCTTCGCTGCAGTTCTGCAGACCACGCCCCCTCCACAGTTAGCTTCAGAATAACAATGTTATTACAAAGAATAAGAGACCTATTATACTCTAGAAATGTTAGTCCGGCTTAAAAATGCACGCGTTTAGTTGTGTTCAGTGTTGAAAAAAATATTATATGGTACGGAAATACATTTTAAAATATTTGGATTCTTGGCTTTTTGTCAGCCAAAAAGGTTCCTGACCCCTGATCTATGGAGAGGATGATGTTGATGGAGAAGGGGTGTGACGTTCATACTTTGTCAATATTCAGTGTTTTATTGTTCATAGTTAAAGTTGTAAATCCCACGTTCTTTATTTATATATATATACATTCCGGGTGTATCATTCAGTAAAAAAAATTACGTTTTTTTCAGGCGGTTTGTTATAATGGTTTTTCGCATTCAATCAGACATTACTGTGAAATTTTGTATTAGTGCCCCCCAGACACATTTTACTGCCCATCACTGACTACTGTATTGCCTTGAATTGCCGCCGGGGCGCTAATTAATTTAAAACTTCTCCTAACCCCTGCGCTTACCAAAGGCATGCTGTAAATATAGGCCTGCGCTTAAAAATTTGAGTGTGATGTAAGGATACCATCATGAAAAGCACATTTAATTAAAAAAACGTCATTATGGTCTTACCTTTACTTATAAATGAAGTCCATGCGCAGCTCCTTGTGATCAAAAGCATCGATAACTTGTTTATAGAAGTCTTCCTTATCTTTCTTCAGTTTTAAAAGTCTCTCTGTCTCGATGGAGATCTTCCTTTATTACCTCCTGCTTCGATTGAAAGTCCAGTTTAGAAAACTGTTTTATTTTAGATATATAATCCTCCATGTTAAAAGTGCAAGCGAGAGGAAAAAATAAAAGATCGCTGCTCACTCTTGCTGCTTGTTGTCACTTCTTCTGCAGCCGAGTAGTCGCAAGAAGGATCACTAGCGCCCTCTACCACCAGGAGGCGGGAGTCATTTAATGACTCATATTTGACACACGCAGCTACGGTATATTATTAAAACATAGCTGCTTACTGTTCTTTTTAGCATATTCAATAGCTTGGACCTTAAATCCTACTGAATAGCTCTTAATCTTCTTCCCTTTATGCGATTTCAAATGATTGAAATCAGCCTCCTCCATTTTGAAAATGATGACAGGTGAAGTGTCACTCGTGACGGGACGTGTTTGACCCTGCGGAAATTCTTGGCATATGCTAATTATTTGGCGAAATGAGTTTGACCCGGCGGAAATTCTAGACATGCGCTAATAAAAATAATATTTTGCGAAATGAGTTTGACCCGGCGGAAATTCTGAGCCGGCGGTAATGCTAAGCATGTGCTAATTATTTTGCGAATCGAGTTTGACCCTTTAGTAATTCTAGGCAGGCACATACTATATACCCGGCGGCAATTCAAGGAAATACGGTAATTAAAACATGAACATGCGACCTCGCTCATGCTTCACCCCAAATGACATAAAAACAAACGTTGGTCATCAGGAGGATGTAGTTTGGATGAAACATCACCTTTGTGTTGTTCTTAATATCGGGTGAGTGTAGCATGAGTGGACTTGCAGATTGTTGACAGACACAATTGTCAAGATGTGGTGCATACCACTGCTGCACACCCTTCTTCCCAAAGTCTCTCCACACATATGACAGCCCCCAGCTCTCTTGTCTCTCTGTCAGAACCTCCAGTCCAGTTTAACAGTGGCTGCTGTTTGAAGCCAAACACTGATATTAATCAATTGGCTTTCATCCATCCATCCATCCATCATCTTCCGCTTATCCGAGGTCGGGTCGCGGGGGCAGCAGCCTAAGCAGGGAAGCCCAGACTTCCCTATCTCCAGCCACTTCGTCTAGCTCTTCCCGGGGGATCCCGAGGCGTTCCCAGGCCAGCCGGGAGACATAGTCTTTCCAACGGTTCCTGGGTCTTCCCCGTGGCCTCCTACCAGCTGGACGTGCCCTAAACACATCCCTAGGGAGGCGTTCGGGTGGCATCCTGACCAGATGCCCGAACCACCTCATCTGGCTCCTCTCGATGTGAAGGAGCAGCGGCTTTACTTTGAGTTCCTCCCGGATGGCAGAGCTTCTCACCCTATCTCTAAGGGAGAGCCCCGCCACCCGGCGGAGGAAACTCATTTCGGCCGCTTGTACCCGTGATCTTATCCTTTCGGTCATGACCCAAAGCTCATGACCATAGGTGAGGATGGGAACGTAGATCGACCGGTAAATTGAGAGCTTTGCCTTCCGGCTCAGCTCCTTCTTCACCACAACAGATCGGTACAACGTCCGCATTACTGAAGACGCCGCACCGATCCGCCTGTCGATCTCACGATCCACTCTTCCCCCACTCGTGAACAAGACTCCTAGGTACTTGAACTCCTCCACTTGGGGCAGGGTCTCCTCCCCAACCCGGAGATGGCACTCCACCCTTTTCCGGGCGAGAACCATGGACTCGGACTTGGAGGTGCTGATTCTCATTCCAGTCGCTTCACACTCGGCTGCGAACCGATCCAGTGAGAGCTGAAGATCCCGGCCAGATGAAGCCATCAAGACTACATCATCTGCAAAAAGCAGAGACCTAATCCCGTGGCCACCAAACCGGAACCCCTCAACGCCTTGACTTGACAATTGGCTTTCAGTCCAGGGAAATGTCAACTAGTCAGGGTTATTCCCGCCATGGCAGCGTCCATTGCTACCCACGTACAGATGCACACGGCTGACCTTTTAGAGCTCCTCAGGATTTAAAAAGATATATTTACCACCTGGTTTAAAGGATTATTTAGATAAAATCAAGCTTTCTTCTCTATCTCCATTGCTTGTGTGTGTATATTTTTTTAAATAATACATGTGCTGGTGTTAATGCTTTCTTAGTATGGGAGAAGGATTTATACATTTTGTGTCTCTTTAAGGGCAAGCCTGGAGCAAGAATAGACTGCGTTTAGATCTCTAGAAGCACTGTGCCTGGAAGCAGAGGAAACAGCAAGGCTGGCAGTTCCCCATTATTTGCGTAAAAATAATTGACTATATTGACTATAATGATTATATTAAGCATTTTGACGTTTATCGTGTCAGCCTCTTTTTAATTGGTATCTTGTCTTTTTATACAACTACAACAGAACTACCGTATTACCCGGACTATAAGGCGCACTTAAAATCTCAACACTCAACAGTGCGCCTTATAACCCGGTGCGCCTAATGTACGGAATAATTCTGGTTTTGCTTACCGACCTCAAAGCAATTTTATTTGGTACATGCTGTAATGATAAGTGTGACCAGTAGATGGCAGTCAAACATAAGAGATACGCGTAGACTGCACTACGATGGCAATATGACTCGAGTAAACAACACCAACATTTCATATGTTCCATTGAAAATATGGAAAATTACACACTGTGCTCAAAAATTCATCAGAATGTTTTAGTACGACTTTGGTAAGCTATGAAGCCACACTACTTGATGGATTGTCTGCGCATTAAACATACAAGTTTTTTTATGGTGTGTGACATACAATATAGGGTTTTGTTTTCGCAATGTTATCAAAAGCAACATTTCTTACCTTATGGTACCTGCTGATCTGTATTTGGGATCTGCATAAATCCGGAAAAATTGCGCGCGCCCGCATTTGTAGTCCGTCTATGGCAATATGACTCGAGTAAATAACACCAACATTTTATATGTTCCGTTGAAAATATGGAAAATTACACACTGTGCATAAATCCGGAAAAATTGCGCGCGTCCGCATTTGTAGTCTGTGGTCCGTAGTCGATAAGCTTCTTCTTTTTCTCTATCTTCTTGTTATGTGACATTCATCCTCCGCTGTTGCCATTTCTAATATAAATTTGTGTAAAGTTCTTACTCATATCTGTCAGTAAACTCGCCATCAAAGCTCTAAAACATACCGGTGTAGTGAGTTTACATTATTCACCCAAGGAACTTTATGTCATGTCTTTGTGATCAGGTTTTGTATGGTTCTGTTCTGTTGGTTTTTTGGGCTCTTAGTAGCTGTTTACGCTCCCTTGTTTTTTCACCATGACGACCATTAGTTACACTTTTTTACGTGTTCAAGACTCACGCAGCTGATTTGTTTGGACTCACGCACCTGTCAGTAATCACATTGCTATTATTTAAGCCATAGTTGCCAGTAGTTGGCCTGGCGACATCTCCCTTGATGTACTTTTGATACCCCTGACGTTATCCATGCTAGGTTTTTTTTAGTTCATGTCTCATGTCCTAAGTTGTTTTTGCCTGTGCCTTGTGCGCGCCTTTTGTTTGGTACTTTTTGAGTGATTAATTAAATCTTGTTATTTCCTTCATGCCTTGTCCAGTCCAGTCGCTTTGCACCATGGGAAAACAAACCACGCCATAGTCCAAGTCTTGACACTTTAGTTATTAGAGAGTTCCGGTCGGACGGTTGTTCACGGGACACATTACTTGCGTTGTTGTTGTCACCCACATCTGCAGTCCTCTCCAAGGCTTCTCATTGTCATCCAACTGGGTTGGGTTTTTCCTTGCCCTGACTTGGGATCTGAACCGAGGATGTTGTTGAAGCCTGTGCAGCCCTTTGAGACACTTGTGATTTAGGGTTATATAAATAAACATTGATTGATTTTTTTTTACCGCAAATGAAAATCGGCTCAAAATGTCGGTTGTTGGCTCCCACTCATCCATCAGTTTTCTACCGCTTGTCCCTTACGGGGTGGCGGGGGTGCGGGAGCCCCCTTGATTACTAAAATATCGGTGAATAAAACATATCGGTCGATCTGTAATCTATGTAGCCGATATTTAAACAGCTCGCTAGAACAGCTGTAGCTGCCAACCCCTGGCCGGGCGGACATGCTACAAACTGCAACAATAATAGTCGGTTGTGAGGCTTTAATCTTTGGGGTGGAGGGTTTCCGGCACTGCAGGGGGGAGGAGAGCGAGTAATGGAAGCCCAGGAGAGAGTGCATAAGGCGGGGCAGGTGGGGGGGGACTAGGGGGACGAGTTAACCTCAAATAACCACCGATATTCCCACACACTTGATTAGGCAAAATCACCAGCAATTTTCACAGCCGTGAGCACAGACAATTTCCCCTTTTTTAAAAGCAGGCGTTGCAGCTGTTTCTTTGATCACTGAACAGTAATCATGTTCCTCTTTGTCAGCACAGTTGTGTTTGTCTTTTTACCTCCTAGTGTCCTCCTTTGCACTGCATTCTTTAAACAAATCTGGTGGGTGCTTCAAATTCTAAAATGGTGACAAAACTAATAAATACAAACCCTGTTTCCATATGAGTTGGGAAATTGTGTTAGATGTAAATATAAACAGAATACAATGATTTGCAAATCCTTTTCAAGCCATATTCAGTTGAATATGCTACAAAGACAACATATTTCATGTTCAAACTCATAAACTTTTTTTTTTTGCAAATAATCATTAACTTTAGAATTTGATGCCAGCAAATGTGACAAAGAAGTTGGGAAAGGTGGCAATAAATACTGATAAAATAAAGTTGAGGAATGCTCATCAGACACTTATCTGGAACATCCCACAGGTGTGCAGGCTAATTGGGAACAGGTGGGTGCCATGATTGGCTATAAAAACAGCTTCCCAAAAAATGCTCAGTCTTTCACAAGAAAGGATGGGGCGAGGTACACCCCTTTGTCCACAACTGCGTGAGCAAATAGTCAAACAGTTTAAGAACAACCTTTCTCAAAGTGCCATTGCAAGAAATTTAGGGATTTCAACATCTTCGCTCCATAATATCATCAAAAGGTTCAGAGAATCTGGAGAAATCACTCCACGTAAGCGGCATGGCCGGAAACCAACATTGAATGACCGTGACCTTCCATCCGTCAGAAGCCACTGTATCAAAAACCCACATCAATCTCTAAAGGATATCACCACATGGGCTCAGGAACACTTCAGAAAACCACTGTCACTAAACACAGTTTGTCGCTACATCTGTAAGTGCAAGTTAAAGCTCTACTATGCAAAGCGAAAGCCATTTATCAACAACATCCAGAAACGTCGCCGGCTTCTCTGGGCCCAAGATCATCTAAGATAGACTGATGCAAAGTGGAAAAGTGTTCTGTGGTCTGAAGAGTCCACATTTCAAATTGCTTTTGGAAATATTCAACATGGTGTCATCCGGACCAAAGGGGAAGCGAACCATCCAGACTGTTATCGACGGAAAGTTGAAAAGCCAGGATGTGTGATGGTATGGGGGTGTATTAGTGCCCAAGGCATGGGTAACTTACACATCTGTGAAAGCACCATTAATGCTGAAAGGTACATACAGGTTTTGGAACAACATATGCTGCCATCTAAGTGCCGTCTTTTTCATGGACGCCCCTGCTTATTTCAGCAAGACAATGCCAAGCCACATTCAGCACGTGTTACAACAGCGTGGCTTTGTAAAAAAAGAGTGCGGGTACTTTCCTGGCCCGCCTGTGTTCCAGACATGTCTCCCATGGAAAATGTGCGGTGCATTATGAAGCGTAAAATACGACAGCGGAGACCCCGGACTGTTGAAGGACTGAAGCTCTACATAAAACAAGAATGGGAAAGAATTCCACTTTCAAAGCTTCAACAATTAGTTTCCTCAGTTCCCAAACGTTTATTGAGTGTTGTTAAAAGAAAAGGTGATGTAACACAGTGGTGAACATGCCCTTTCCCAACTACTTTGGCACGTGTTGCAGCCATGAAATTATAAGTTAATTATCCATCCATCCATCCATTTTTTACCGCTTATTCCCTTTCGGGGTCGCGGGGGGCGCTGGCGCCTATCTCAGCTACAATCGGGCGGGAGGCGGGGTACACCCTGGACAAGTCGCCACCTCATCACAGGGCCAACACAGATAGACAGACAACATTCACACTCACATTCACACACTAGGGCCAATTTAGTGTTGCCAATCAACCTATCCCCAGGTGCATGTCTTTGGAAGTGGGAGGAAGCCGGAGTACCCGGAGGGAACCCACGCATTCACGGGGAGAACATGCAAACTCCACACAGAAAGATCCCGAGCCTGGATTTGAACCCAGGACTGCAGGAACTTTGTATTGTGAGGCAGACGCACTAACCCCTCTGCCACCGTGAAGCCCTAAGTTAATTATTATTTGCAAAAAAAATAAGTTTATGAGTTTGAGCATCAAATATGTTGTCTTTGTAGCATATTCAACTGAATATGGCTTGAAAAGGATTTGCAAATCATTGTATTCTGTTTATATTTACATCTAACACAATTCCCCAACTCATATGGAAACGGGGTTTGTAATAAATATAACAGTGAAGATCACTACATTAATACACTTCTAAACCCAGATGGTCCACTTTATGTTTTACTCCAAAAGGAAGTATATGTTTTAAATAGAGGAAGGGTGCAATGGAGGAGGAGGAGGAGGAGGAAAAGGTCTGAGGGGTTAACAAGGCATGCTGGGAGTTATGTGTCATGGCTGACATGACAAGCTTGACCTTGGAGCAGGATAGAATACCTTCTTCTCCCTCTTCCCTGCCATCCATCCTAACCCCCTCAAACCCTGTCATCCCCTTCTGCTGTGCACCTTTCTCTTGCTCCCTCTGCAACTACTTCACTTTGCAGGTGTGGACTTATACATCATAGGCTTGATTGGCGTGCTTTTTTAACGGTGAGAAAAGTAATGGTGGTTTGTGCCAGCAGATCTACATTTCTGCCAGTATCAGCTCGGTGTGTGTATTGGTGTTGTCCCGGTACCAATATTTTGGTACTTTTTTGTACTTTTCTAAATAAAGGGGACCACAAAAAAATCATTATTGGCTTTATTTTAACAAAATAATCTTACGGTACCTTAAACATCCATCCATCCATCCATTTTCTACCGCTTGTCCCTTTTGTGGTCGCTGGGGTCGCTGGAGCCTATCTCAGCTGCATTCGGGCGGTAGGCGGGGTACACCCTGGACAAGTCACAACCTCATCGCAGTACATGAAACATATGTTTCTTATTGCAATGTTGTCCTTAAATAAAATGTTGAACATACAAGACAACTCGTCTTTTAGTAGTAAGTAAACAAACAAAGACTCCTAATTAGTCTGCTGACATATGCAGTAACATATTGTGTCATTTATCAGTCTATCATTTTGTCAACATTATTAAGGACAAGTGGTAGAAAAATAATTATTAATCCACTTGTTCATTTATTGTTAATATCAGCTTATTTTCTGTTTTAACATGTTCTATCTACACTTCTGTTAAAATGTAATAATCACTTATTCTTCTCTTCTTTCATACTTTACATTAGTTTTGGATGATACCACAAATTTGGGTATCAATCCGATACCAAGTCGTTACAGGATCAGACATTGGTCATGTTCAAAGTCCTCATGAGTCCAAGGACATATTTCCTGACTTTATTAACACAATAGAATATAATAGAAACATAAAGATCTTCAGCTCTCACTGGATCAGTTTGCAGCCGAGTACGAAGCGACCGGGATGAGAATCAGCACCTCCAAGTCCGAGTCCATGGTTCTTGCCCAGAAAAGGGTGGATTGCCTAACAGCCTCGTGGTAAAAGCTGTTGGTGAGTCTGGTGGTGCGAGAGCGGAGGCTCTTGTATCTTCTTCCAGAGGGTTGACAAAAACTCTAACAAACAAAATACCGCACGGTCTGGAGAGCGAGAGGTCGCTGCGTCTACACGCGCCGCCATCGTTTTTGTGTCACACCAGATAGCACAGATAACAGATAGCACACCTTTGGCACAAATTAGAACGGAGACTGCGAGCCAGGCTTTCTTGACCTACGTCAATGTGTGACCTCACCAATGCGCTTCTGGAAGAATGGTGGAAAATTCCCATAAACACACTCTGCAACCTTGTGGACAGCCTTCCCAGAAGAGTTGAAGCTGTGATAGCTGCAAAATGTGGACTGACGTCATATTGAACCCTTTGGGTTAGGAATGGGTTGGCACTTCAAGTTCATATTTAATTAGGTGGCCAAATACTTTTGGCAGTATAGTGTATTTCCTTATTTATTTTTCAAATGAGAAAGGCCATTTTGAGTGAGTTGTTTACGTGCGTGCATGCACTCCATGTGTTTCATGTCTGCAAAGATCATTTGCCCTAATTGAATCTGGAAAGGGAGCCTCGTTAATGCAAAACATTGCTCCACCTTCATATTCATCACACCGAAGCAATTGCTTTTTAATTAGGTTCCAATTACATTTTTATCACTGGAATGTATGCAGCGAGGGTTGTGTATCAGCCCTCCGTCAGTGTGTGTTCATGTTTGGAATGCAGAGCTCTGCAGAGTCGCAATATTGAACGAGTTCATGGGAACATGGAGCCCTATGTCAGCTGGAAGGAATCGCTGTAATTAAAAATGTTTTCATTATTGTTTTCTATCAAGGCATATAATGTGATTATTCGGAGATGTAATTATATAACCGCTGATTTGTCTATTTTAACTCAAATTAGAATTTTGTTCATTTGTATCAGTCCACGTAATGCAATCACGCTGTTTTACTGTTGTAATCATTTGTACTTATCGCTTCGTCTCCTTTTCTCTTATCAAATTAACATACGGGGATGATTTGATTATTGTTTTCTTGCGCTCTGATTCCGGTTGTGTGTGAGTCTTTGTGTAATTCATTAATTAGTCTGTTTAAGCAGAGATTAGCCCAGCATCAGCTCTGTGACTCCATTCACGGGGGGAGAATCGTTCATTAAGGCGGGCTAATGAAAAGCAGGGTTAATTGGCAATGGCGTGATAAGACTTAAATGAAGGCACTAAATGAAGCGTGCATGTTTGCATGGGTGTGGGCTTCCATTAATCCTCTTGATAACGAGGAAGTCCAATAAACCTTTATTAGCTGCCTAACCAGGACAATAAGAATCAATGCAAAACACAGGACTCGCACAAACTGTCACAATTCAGGATTCTGCATTTTAATGAGGTGTTCCTCTATCACACAGCTGGGACAGCCACCGAACCCTCAACTCCAGCCCTCCCCCCGGCTGAAGCTCAACCACTGGAGGCCAAGGCACCCGAGGAGGAAATGGACGTCACGGATGATGACATCACTGCAGGTACTCCTCAGTAAACCTCTAAATATTACAAAACGTCCGAGCAGACGTGATATGTATGAATGTGTAAGTTTTGTACAAAACCCTGTTTCCATATGATTTGGGAAATTGTGTTAGATGTAAATATAAACAGAATACAATGATTTACAAATCCTTTTCAAGCCATATTCAGTTGAATATGCTACAAAGACAACATATTTGATGTTCTAACTCATAAACTTTATTTTTTTTTGCAAATAATCATTAACTTAGAATTTCGTGGCTACAACATGTCCCAAAGTAGTTGGGTAAGGGCATGTTCACCACTGTGTTACATCACCTTTTCTTCTAACAACACTCAATAAACGTTTGGGAACTGAGGAAACTAATTGTTGAAGCTTTGAAAGTGGAATTCTTTCCCATTCTTGTTTTATGTAGAGCTTCAGTCGTATTTTACGCTTCATAATGTGCCACACATTTTTGATGGTAGACAGGTCTGGACTGCAGGCGGGCCAGGAAAGTACCCGCACTATTTTTTTACGAAGCCACGCTGTTGTAACACGTGCTGAATGTTGCTTGGCATTGTCTTGCTGAAATAAGCAGGGGCGTCCATGAAAAAGACGGCGTTTAGATGGCAGCATATGATGTTCCAAAACCTGTATGTACCTTTCAGCATTAATGGTGCCTTCACAGATCTGTAAGTTACCCATGCCTTTGGCACTAATGCACCCCCATACCATCACACATCCTGGCTTTTGAACTTTGTGTCGATAACAGTCTGGATGGTTCGCTTCCCCTTTGGTCCGGATGACAAGATGTCAAATATTTCCAAAAACAATTTGAAATCTAGACTCGTCAGACCACAGAACACTTTTCCACTTTGCATTAGTCCATCTTAGAGGATCTCGGGCCCAGAGAAGCCGCCGGCGTTTCTGGATGTTGTTGATAAATGGCTTTCGCTTTGCATAGTAGAGCTTTAACTTGCACTTACAGATGTAGCGACCAACTGTATTTAGTGACAGTGGTTTTCTGAAGTGTTCCTGAGCCCATGTGGTGATATCCTTTAGAGATTGATGTCGGTTTTTGATACAGTGCCGTCTGAGGGATGGAAGGTCACGGTCATTCAGTGTTGGTTTCCGGCCATGCCGCTTATGTGGAGTGATTTCTCCAGATTCTCTGAACCTTTTGATGATATTATGGAGCGTAGATGTTGAAATCCCTAAATTTCTTGCAATGTCACTTTGAGAAAGGTTGTTCTTAAACTGTTTGACTATTTGCTCACGCAGTTGTGGACAAAGGGGTGTACCTCGCCCCATCCTTTCTTGTGAAAGGAAGCTGTTTTTATAGCCAATCATGGCACCCACCTGTTCCCAATTAGCCTGCACACCTCTGGGATGTTCCAAATAAGTGTTTGATGAGCATTCCTCAACTTTATCAGTATTTATTGCCACCTTTCCCAACTTCTTTGTCACGTGTTGCTGGCAATTCTAAAGTTAATGATTATTTGCGGGGGAAAAAAGTTTATGAGTTTGAACATCAAATATGTTGTCTTTGTAGCACATTCAACTGAATATGGCTTGAAAAGGATTTGCAAATTGTTGTATCAAAGAAAA
Organism: Nerophis ophidion; assembly: GCF_033978795.1. Taxonomy (NCBI): domain Eukaryota; kingdom Metazoa; phylum Chordata; class Actinopteri; order Syngnathiformes; family Syngnathidae; genus Nerophis; species Nerophis ophidion. The sequence continues at coordinate 49,955,112 of NC_084627.1, read as the reverse complement.
TCATTAGTGGAAAAAGCAAACACTTATTTGGTATTAGTGCAATTGCCTTTGATAGTCTCATATCATTATTTATGATTTAGTTTCAATATAGCCGTAATTCTCCTGTGTTGTTGTGGTACAATCTGTCATTTTAATTTGTGAATAATAATTGAAAAATAACTGCAGGCTAATTTTCTGCTTCAACTTAAAATTCTGATGATCCGCTCATATGAATTAAATCCAATGTCATCATTTCTTGGTGAGTTGATGACCAAACGTTTATGCACATGGATGAAGAAATCTACAAATACTTTTTGCTCCTCTAATAATCACAAACATCCAACCGTACTAAATAACTCTTTATAAGATGGTTCTACCTTTAATTTCTGACACTTCTATCCTGCCTGCTTCCTCCCTGTTTTCTTTCCCCATCTTTCTCGCAGCCCAATCAATATCACAGACAGAGCTAACAATTCATCATTTTACTTTGCTCATTTTGATTTTTTTTTTCTCTTTTGACAGCAATATTTTTCATTTTGCAGTCATTTTTTTTAAAACAGAGCCTCATATGTTGTTGTTTTTGCATTTAAAAGCCATCCTGGTTGTGTGTGAAAAATGTGTTGGATAAACTTTGTGTTTAAATTTTTCTGACTTTTTGTTCCACTCACTTTTTTTAACTCGTTTTTTGAGTCCGTCTCCAAGCTGGCTTTTGTGGAGGCATTCTCACTTTCTGATAGAAACCACGCCGTAACTTCTTGAAAAGTATTGAATTTATATTTAAAAAAACATGTACTGTTTGAATAAATATCTTCAAGTCATCACTGCTTTTTCCCCCCAAATAATACAACTTTTTGTATTTTTTTCACAAAATTAAGTACACCTGAACACTCGCCGATGGATCAGAGAAGCTGCATGTATAAAAAAAGCTACTTTTGGCAGTAATTATGTCACTGCATGTTGGACGTCGTTATTAAGTGCATGCCAAGATTATATGAAAATAATACTTAACAACATCTTATAGGGCTGGGCGATATATCGATAAACTCAATATGTCGCCGGTTTGTCTCTGTGCGATATAGAAAATGACTATATCGTCATATTTGAGTACACGTTATCAAAAAACTTCCCGCCAAAATGCATGTACTTTATGATTTTTATACTTAGGCATTTTTCAACACGAGTATTCAATCCAATTTTGGAACATTTTTGTCATGATCTGTGGTCTGGATTAAGTTTTCAGTTATTTTTGATTAGTTTTGGACTCTTTTAGTTCCTGCCGCTGGTGTTTGGACACGCACTTGTTCTAATTAAGAGACTATTATTTAAGCCTGCTTTTGCCAGTTTGTCGTCCTGGCGTCATAGTTCTTTTCATGCCACAGTTTCATGTTCTTTTTATGCCACATTAAATCTTTCTTATTTCATGCCAAACCATAGTTAATGCTATTTGTTTAATGCCTTACTTTAGTGAGGTTTTCATGTCCATAGTTTCATATTTCATGTCCTAAGTTTGTTTGCCTTAGCTTCTCTTGTGAACGGCACGCTTTCCTTTTCTTTTGGTTCCTGTCATTTCATCATAGGTCCACTTTAAGTAAGTAATTTTGGGGGACAGACTGCACAGGATTGGCCCATCTCAGCATGCTGTAAATGGTTTTTCTAATTACCTGTCCAATAGAACACAATGCAGGCAGCACGGTGGTACAGGGGTTAGTGCATGTGCCTCACAATACGAAAGTCCTCAGTAGTCCTAGATTCGATCCTGCGCTCGGGATCTTTCCGTGTGGATTTTGCATGTCCTCCCCGTGACTGTGTGGGTTCCCTCTGGGTACTCCAGCCTCCTCCCACCTCCAAAGACATGCACCTGGGGATAGGCCCCTCCCACTTCCAAAGACATGCACCTGGGGATAGGCCCCTCCCACCTCCAAAGACATGCACCTGGGGATAGGCCCCTCCCACCTCCAAAGACATGCACCTGGGGATAGGCCCCTCCCACCTCCATAGACATACACCTGGGGATAGGCCCCTCCCAGTTCCAAAGACATGCACCTGGGGATAGGCCCCTCCCAGTTCCAAAGACATACACCTGGGGATAGGCCCCTCCCACCTCCAAAGACATGCACCTGGGGATAGGCCCCTTCCACCCCAAAAGACATGCACCTGGGGGGGGGGGCCCTCCCACCTCCAAAGACATGCACCTGGGGATAGGCCCCTCCCACCTCCAAAGACATGTACTTGGGGATAGGCCCCTCCCACCTCCAAAGACATGCACTGGGGGGTAGGCCCCTCCCACCTCCAAAGACATGCACCTGGGGATAGGCCCCTCCCACCTCCAAAGACATGCACCTGGGGATAGGCCCCTCCCACCTCCAAAGGCATGCACCTGGGGATAGGCCCTTCCCACCTCCAAAGACATGCACCTGGGGATAGGGCCCTCCCACCTCCAAAGACATGCACCTGGGGATAGGCCCCTCCCACCTCCAAAGACATGCACCTGGGGATAGGCCCCTCCCACCTCCAAAGACATGTACTTGGGGATAGGCCCCTCCCACCTCCAAAGACATGCACTGGGGGGTAGGCCCCTCCCACCTCCAAAGACATGCACCTGGGGATAGGCCCCTCCCACCTCCAAAGACATGCACCTGGGGATAGGCCCCTCCCACCTCCAAAGGCATGCACCTGGGGATAGGCCCTTCCCACCTCCAAAGACATGCACCTGGGGATAGGGCCCTCCCACCTCCAAAGACATGCACCTGGGGATAGGCCCCTCCCACCTCCAAAGACATGCACCTGGGGATAGGCCCCTCCCACCTCCAAAGACATGCACCTGGGGATAGGCCCCTCCCACCTCCAAAGACATGCACCTGGGGATAGGCCCCTCCCACCTCCAAAGACATGCACCTGGGGGTAGGCCCCTCCCACCTCCAAAGACATGCACCTGGGGATAGGTTGATTGGCAACACTAAATGGTCCCTAGTGTGTGAATGTGAGTGTGAATGTTGTCCGTCTATCTGTGTTCTACATCTTGTCCCCAAAAGGGACAAGAGGTAGAAAATGGATGGATGGAAAAACACAGATTTGAGGGAATGTTGGCTCCACAAACTGAGAGTACTTGTGATGATTAGTGTTACCGCAGATGTTTTTATTACAGCTTTTTTTTTTTTTAAACTGGATGTCTCGAGCGGTTGATGATAACAGAACTGATTTAAATGATGAGGCATATTTTCAATAACAAGAAACCCTGACTTAGGCAGATAAATGAAACGCAAAAAAATATAGAATGCATTTCACAACTGTATTTATGTTTCACTTCTTGAGGCATTACGGCAGCTCCGATAAGAGGTCAGAGGTCAAAGGTCGGGCTGACCCTCACCTCTTAGCGTCATTAGCCCGGCTGTGATTTGGTTAGCTGAAACGCTAGCCTCCCTTGCTAATCTAATATCAGAGCCTGGAGGTTGTTTGGGTCAGCTCACATTTCTCTCCAGCCCAGATTAAATCTGTGGAGAGATGAATGGTCTGACTTGTGACTCGAGACCTTTTTGATTGTTTGGGATGATTGAGATGGTGCAGTTTTTGCACTTTGAGCAACACGACTGCTTTCGGGGATTTTGTCCTTCATACAATTGTGTGTGTGTGCACGGCGTCTAGTGGAACATGGCGGTATGATGACAAACTAAGAGAATCATCTGGTGCCTACCCCAGCTGCATTCGGGCGGAAGGCGGGGTGCACCCTGGACAAGTCGCCACCTCATCACAGATAGACAGACAACATTCACACACTGGGAACCATTTAGTGTTATTTATGTTTCAATCGTCTAACAAAGTCAACTTTTTTTATGTTTTAAGTATATTTTGAGATGTGTTATTATTTGAATTTGACAATTTTTTAAACATCAGCAGACACAGGAGGTATATTTGCACAAACTTTCAGTATCGGATCGATATCACTGATACCAGCCTGAATTTGAATGGGCATCGGATTGGAAAGAAAATCAGTGGAATAGCACATCACTGCATACTTGCCAACCTTGAGACCTCCGATTTCGGGAGGTGGGGGTAGAGTGGGGGTGGAGTGGGGGGCGTGGTCGGAGGTTGAGCGGGGGACGTGGTCGGGGGTTGAGCGAGGGGCGTGGTTGGGGGGCGGGGCGTTGTTAGGAGCGTGGTTAAGAAGGGAGGAGTATATTTACAGCCATCCATCCATCCTTTTTTCTACCGCTTATTCCCTTTGGGGTCGCGGGGGGCGCTGGTGCCTATCTCAGCTACAATTGGGCGGAAGGCGGCGTACACCCTGGACAAGTCGCTACCTCATCTTTATTTATAATTGAATCACTTGTTTATTTTTCAACAAGTATTTAGTTATCTTTATATCTTTTTTTCCAAATAGTTAAAGAAAGACCACTACAAATGAGCAATATTTTGCACTGTTACACAATTTAATGAATCAGATACTGATGACATAGTGCTGTATTTTACTTCTTTATCTTTTTTTTTTTTTCAACCAAAAATGTTTTGCTCTGATTAGGGGGTACTTGAATTAAAAAAATGTTCACAGGGGGTACATAACTGAAAAAAGGTTGAGAACCCATCCATCCATCCATTTTCTACCGCTTATTCCCTTTTGGGGTGGCGGGGGGTGCTGGCGCCTATCTCAGCTTCAATCGGGCGGAAGGCGGTGTACACCCTGGACTAGTGAGAACCACTGCTCTAAAAGCCGTAGATGTTATTGTCACATATGCATGCACAGTAGATGGCAGTATTGTCCTGTTTAAGAGTGTCACAGCATTGCTGTTTACGGCAGACGAACTGCTTTACGGTAGACGAAAATGTGACTGCTGTTGTTGGGTGTTGTTACCGCGCTGGGAGGACGTTAATGAAACTGCCTAACAATAAACCCACATAAGAAACCAAGAACTCGCCCTTGATCATTCTGCACATCACTGCATACTTGCCAACCTGAGACCTCCGATTTCGGGAGGTGGGGGTGGAGTGAGGGGCGTTGTCGGGGGTTGAGCGAGAGGCGTGGTTGGGGGCGTGGTTAAGAAGGGAGGAGTATATTTACAGCCATCCATCCATCCTTTTTTCTACCGCTTATTCCCTTTGGGGTCGCGGGGGGCGCTGGTGCCTATCTCAGCTACAATTGGGCGGAAGGCGGTGTACACCCTGGACAAGTCGCCACTTCATCGCAGTATGTGAAAAAAAACCTTTATTTATAATTTAATCACTTGTTTATTTTTCAACAAGTTTTTAGTTATTTTTATATCTTTTTTTCCAAATAGTTCAAGAAAGACTACAACAAATGAGCAATATTTTGCACTTTTACACAATTTAATAGACCAGAAACTGATGACATAGTGCTGTATTTTACTTATTTATCTTTTTTTTTTCAACCAAAAATGCTTTGCTCTGATTAGGGGGTACTTGAATTAAAAAAATGTTCACAGGGGGGACATAGCTGAAAAAAGGTTGAGAACCACTGCTCTAAAAGCCGTAGATGTTATTGTCACATATGCATGCACAGTAGATGGCAGTATTGTCCTGTTTAAGAGTGTCACAACATTGCTGTTTACGGCAGACAAACTGCTTTACGGTAGACGAAAACGTGACTGCTGTTGTTGTGTGTTGTTACCGCGCTGGGAGGATGTTAATGAAACTGCCTAACAATAAACCCACATAAGAAACTAAGAATGCGCCCTTGATCATTCTACAGTTATAACGTCATTGGGCAGACATGCTGTTTATATTGTGGGAAAGCAGACGTGAAAACAGGCTGTCGACACGTCACTCGGGTCCACATGGAGCTGGAAAGGGCGTGGCCTCCAGCTCCGCCTGAATTTCGTGAGATTTTCGGGAGCGGCGCTGAATTTCGTGAGTTTCCCAGAAAATCCGGGAGGGTTAGCAAATATGGTTGGGCCACATCTGGCCCCGGGGCCTTGAGTTTGACATCTCTGATCTTGCAGAAAGAAGTGAGCTTGTAGCACTAGCCTGATGACCAGACTATATACTCGACCGTGACTCTGAATCCATCTGTTCTATCATTCCTCTTTCATTATTCATCAGTGGGGAGTACATTTGGGTTTAATACGTGAGTGAGGCATATACTGCATAAGGCCTGAGGCTGACTTGTGCTTCCATGCATTCAGCTCGTTTTCTTCATTTGCCGTGAACAAACAATAGCAATTAAAGAGGGACAGTGGGGATTTTGGAGCTGCATCCAAGAAACCCAAAACCAGTCAAGTTGGCACGTTGTGTAAATGGTAAATAAAAACAGAATACATTGATTTGCTCATCCTTTTCAACTTATATTCAATTGAATAGACTGCAAAGACAAGATATTGAATGTTGGAACTGAGAAACATATTTTCTTTTTACAAATAATCATTAACTTAAAACTTAAAGGCAGCAACACATTGCAAAAAAGTTGTCACAGGGGCATTTTTACCACTTTCCTTTTAAATAAATGATAAATGGGTTGTACTTGTTTAGCGCTTTTCTACCTTCCACATTCACCCATTCACACACACATTCACACACTGATGGAGGGAGCTGCCATGCAAGGCGCTAACCAGCACCCATCAGGAGCAAGGGTGAAGTGTCTTGCTCAGGACACAATGGACGTGACGAGGTTGATACTAGGTGGGGATTGAACCAGGGACCCTCGGGTTGCGCACGGCCACTGCGCCACGCCGTCCCTGACAACACTCAGTAAACGTTTGGGAACTAAGGAGACCGATTTTTGATGCTTTTCCGGTTGGAATTATTTCCCATTATTGCTTGATGTACAGCTTAAGTTGTTCAACAGTCCATTGTGGTATTTTAGGCTTCGTAATGCACCACACCTTTTCAGTGGGAGACAGGTCTGGACTACAGGCAGGCCAGTCTAGTGCATTCATGCACAACGTTAAAAGTTTGGTGGACAAAATGAGACAGAAAAGGGGAAAAAAGAAAAGAAGCGGCAGATCAACTGGTCTAAAAAGGAGGTCTATTTAAAGGCTAGAGTATACAGATGAGTTTTAAAGTGAGACTTAAATGCTTCTACTGAGGTAGCATCTCGAACTGTTACCGGGAGGGCATTCCAGAGTACTGGAGCCCGAACGGAAAACGCTCTATAGCCCGCAGACTTTTTTTGGGCTCTAGGAATCACTAATAAGCCGGAGTCTTTTGAAGGCAGATTTCTTGCCGGGACATATGGTACAATACAATGGGCAAGATAGGATGGAGCTAGACCGTGTAGTATTTTATACGTAAGTAGTAAAACCTTAAAGTCACATTTTAAGTGCACAGGAAGCCTGTGCAGGTGAGCCAGTATAGGTATATATGTATGTATATATGTATATAAAGGTATATACAGTATAGGTATATATGTATGTATATATGTATATAAAGGTATATACAGTATATGTATATATATATGTATATAAAGGTATATACAGTATAGGTATATATGTATGTATATATGTATATAAAGGTATATACAGTATAGGTATATATGTATGTATATATGTATATAAAGGTATATACAGTATAGGTATATATGTATGTATATATGCATATAAAGGTATATACAGTATAGGTATATATGTATGTATATATGTATATAAAGGTATATACAGTACAGGCGTAATGTGATCAAACTTTCTTGTTCTTGTCAAAAGTCTATATCGCACATCGATATATCGAGTATATCGATGTACCGCCCAGCCTTACTGTCAATAACCTAATAGTTTGTTTGTAAGTATACTAAGACTACATTTATTTCAACTGTTTTTTAAGCATTTTGAGCAGTTTTCAAACAAACTGGTTAGCTGGTTTTGTCTTTTATTTGACAAGCCTGTGAATGTTTTGTTTGTTGGTGTGTCACGCCCCCACAGACGTCCATGCCCGTCATCCCCCAACTCTTCTCCTTCATACTTAGGCTTCCTTCTGAGTGCAGATTGCTTCTGTCTCTGTCCTAAGACAATCAAATACATTTAACCTTTGGATTGACTTGCGCGGGCAGCAAGGGCAACGACCAATTCAGTAGATTCTTTTATTTTTTTCTTGATGCTTCTTTGTCTATCATCTTAATTGTGTTTTCAATTATTTTCTCTCCTTTATTGTCCTGACATTCCCTCTAAGGACAGTTTGTATCCTTCACCCAACCTCTCACCCCTCTCAAGCCATCCTTTCTTTTACTAACTTTCTACATCCAAAGAAATGGCCACACTTTTGTTTGTTTTTAGGGTTTTTTTTGTTTGTTTTTCCACCAAAGAATAATTTGCTCTCATGGACTTTGCTATTTTTCACTTAGTGCTCTTCCCTCATTTTGTTCTCACATCAGTTTCCTCCTAATATTGATCTCCTTCCCTGAGTCCCGAGTGATCAGGTTTTACCAGCCTCCTATTGATTACCGATAAATGCGGACCCAAGGTGTAGGATTGGAGGATGATGGGGTTAGTGCTTAAGAAGGATGATGGGGTTAGTGCTTAAGAAGGCAGGTTTGGGAAGGTTGCTATCGGGGTTTCCCCTTCAGGCTTACTAAAAAGTAAGATGTGTTAATTGTCATAAAATGTCCATATTTTATGTATATTGTACTCGGTTTACTTTTGGTAAACAATTAAATGTTGAACGTAAGATTCAATTATTGATCCATAATTATCTTTCAATACAACTTGTAAAAATAGATGCTTTATGAATTTATACTTTAGTAGTGTAATAAAATCTGCAACTTTTTTTACCACCAGAAAACTTTGCCAAAGGAATAGAGTCTGAACACCAGATTTAGTGACAGATCTATGCCTTTGTCTTCAGCAGGTTGCACTACTGTATGGGCCTTCTTACTGGGCTCTCTAAAGGCCCAGGTTGCATTACTGTATGGGCCTTCTTACTGGGCTCTCTAAAGGCCCAGGTTGCATTACTGTATGGGCCTTCTTACTGGGCTCTCTAAAGGCCCAGGTTGCATTACTGTATGGGCCTTCTTACTGGGCTCTCTAAAGGCCCAGGTTGCATTACTGTATGGGCCTTCTTACTGGGCTCTCTAAAGGCCCAGGTTGCATTACTGTATGGGCCTTCTTACTGGGCTCCCTCAAAGCCCAGGTTGCATTACTGTATGGGCCTTCTTACTGGGCTCCCTCAAAGCCCAGGTTGCATTACTGTATGGGCCTTCTTACTGGGCTCTCTGAAGGCCCAGGTTGCATTACTGTATGGGCCTTCTTACTGGGCTCCCTCAAAGCCCAGGTTGCATTACTATATGGGCCTTCTTACTGGGCTCTCTAAAGGCCCAGGTTGCATAACTCTATGGGCCTTCTTACTGGGCTCCCTCAAAGCCCATGTTGCATTACTGTATGGGCCTTCTTACTGGGCTCTCTAAAGGCCCAGGTTGCATTACTGTATGGGCCTTCTTACTGGGCTCTCTAAAGGCCCAGGTTGCATTACTGTATGGGCCTTCTTACTGGGCTCTCTAAAGGCCCAGGTTGCATTACTGTATGGGCCTTCTTACTGGGCTCTCTAAAGGCCCAGGTTGCATTACTGTATGGGCCTTCTTACTGGGCTCCCTCAAAGCCCAGGTTGCATTACTGTATGGGCCTTCTTACTGGGCTCCCTCAAAGCCCAGGTTGCATTACTGTATGGGCCTTCTTACTGGGCTCTCTGAAGGCCCAGGTTGCATTACTGTATGGGCCTTCTTACTGGGCTCCCTCAAAGCCCAGGTTGCATTACTATATGGGCCTTCTTACTGGGCTCTCTAAAGGCCCAGGTTGCATAACTCTATGGGCCTTCTTACTGGGCTCCCTCAAAGCCCAGGTTGCATTACTATATGGGCCTTCTTACTGGGCTCTCTAAAGGCCCAGGTTGCATTACTGTATGGGCCTTCTTACTGGGCTCTCTAAAGGCCCAGGTTGCATTACTGTATGGGCCTTCTTACTGGGCTCTCTAAAGGCCCAGGTTGCATTACTGTATGGGCCTTCTTACTGGGCTCCCTCAAAGCCCATGTTGCATTACTGTATGGGCCTTCTTACTGGGCTCCCTCAAAGCCCATGTTGCTTTACTGTATGGGCCTTCTTACTGGGCTCTCTAAAGGCCCAGGTTGCATTACTGTATGGGCCTTCTTACTGGGCTCTCTAAAGGCCCAGGTTGCATTACTGTATGGGCCTTCTTACTGGGCTCTCTAAAGGCCCAGGTTGCATTACTGTATGGGCCTTCTTACTGGGCTCCCTCAAAGCCCAGGTTGCATTACTGTATGGGCCTTCTTACTGGGCTCTCTAAAGGCCCAGGTTGCATTACTGTATGGGCCTTCTTACTGGGCTCCCTCAAAGCCCATGTTGCATTACTGTATGGGCCTTCTTACTGGGCTCTCTAAAGGCCCAGGTTGCATTACTGTATGGGCCTTCTTACTGGGCTCTCTAAAGGCCCAGGTTGCATTACTGTATGGGCCTTCTTACTGGGCTTTCTAAAGGCCCAGGTTGCATTACTGTATGGGCCTTCTTACTGGGCTCTCTAAAGGCCCAGGTTGCATTACTGTATGGGCCTTCTTACTGGGCTCTCTAAAGGCCCAGGTTGCATTACTGTATGGGCCTTCTTACTGGGCTTTCTAAAGGCCCAGGTTGCATTACTGTATGGGCCTTCTTACTGGGCTCTCTAAAGGCCCAGGTTGCATTACTGTATGGGCCTTCTTACTGGGCTCTCTAAAGGCCCAGGTTGCATTACTGTATGGGCCTTCTTACTGGGCTCTCTAAAGGCCCAGGTTGCATTACTGTATGGGCCTTCTTACTGGGCTCTCTAAAGGCCCAGGTTGCATTACTGTATGGGCCTTCTTACTGGGCTCTCTAAAGGCCCAGGTTGCATTACTGTATGGGCCTTCTTACTGGGCTCTCTAAAGGCCCTGTAACTTTCACTCTTTTTGCAAATAAATGCGCATCATCAACATTGAAATGGCACTTTTAACATACACTATATTGCCAAAAGTATTTGGCCAGCCATCCAAATGATCAGAATCAGGTGTCCAGATCACTTGGCCCGGCCACAGGTGTATCCAATCAAGCACTTAGGCATGGAGACTGTTTCTACAAAGCGAAACCTTACTGTCCTGAAAATTAACCAAACTGTGATGTCTTTTGATTGATTGATTGAAACTTTTATAAGTAGATTGCACAGTACAATACATATTCCGTACAATTGACCACTAAATTAGGGTTGGTATCGTTTGAATTCAAACAATTCCGATTCTTTGTTTCGTTTCCGATTCCTGACGATTCTTGATTCCGATTCTTCTTGTACCATGCCGGGATCAATGTGTTTCCCAGGTAGTCCCTGTAAGGTGGTATGTATTTTGGGTTGAGAGTTTTCACCATATCCCTGCAAACATAAACAAACATGTAATGTTGCTGTTTCTGTTTAGCCCAGTATCAATTAGCTTAGCTCTAACGTTATTGCTTAACTAAGCTAAATGTTTGGGATTCCACCTCTGAAAAGGGATGCAGTCTTTGGACTTTGTGTGCAGTGACCTTTCTGTGCCACTCTTCTGTCTGTGGCAGCGACATCTTCCCAATTGCCGCTACGGTGGACGGAGTACGCTGAGCACATGGCGGAGCCTGGCTAGCAGCTTGTAAATTGTCTATGAAAAAATACGCGGGCTAATTTGTTAGCTGCCTCAACGTTGGCGCAAAATACATTATTTATTGCACATATATTGTTTTACTTACCGGAGTCGGACTGCAGTGCAGTCACCGAGGTGCCAGGCTGGGCGTTGGAGCCGGAGCCAGAGGAAGAGGCAGAGGAGGACGGTCGGCGCAGCGCGTCGAAGACGAGACACGCATTTATTTGTACTCCATGAACTCGGAGGTGCTTCATCATGTTCGACGTGCACCCTCCTAAGCACCAAACAGTCCTGTCGCACGTGTTACATTTTGCCGATATTTCCTTTTTTTTAGTCAAATAAAGCCACACTTTCGACCGCCGACGCCCACTCTCCATGCTTGACTGACTCGCTCGGCTACATAGGCTCGGCTATGCTAACACTTCCGGCGGTGGGCGCTTCTTCGTTGGTGTTCAGCGGCTTCTTCTTCTGGGCAGCGGACTTATTCTTTTTTTCTGGTGGGTATCGAAACTAGGAATCGAAATTCAAACTTTTGAACGATTCCGGGAGAATCGGAAAGTTAGTCCCGGTTCCAATCGATACTCGATACCCAACCCTAACCCCAATAAGTTTTTCAACTTGTTTAAGTCGGGGTCCACGTTAATCAATTCCTGGTAAAAGAGAAATACGTACTAAGCGGTGATTATAGTGCCCTGCGATGAGGTGGCGACTTGTCCAGGGTGTACCCTGCCTTCCACCCGATTGTAGCTGAGATAGGCGCCAGCGCCCCCCGCGACCCCAAAAGGGAATAAGCGGTAGAAAATGGATGGATGGATATAGTGCACCATTACACCCTTAATGTCATTTAATAGAAATAACCTTTTCAGATCGTCATCTACTCATCCTGTTTTTACATTCTCAGTCTGTTTTTTTTGTCTCCATTTGTCTTTAAGGCAAATTTGTGTTGATTTTTACATTCTTTAAATACCATGGGTGTATTCCATGTTGGATTATGATGACAATATGTTTGACCTTTATCTTGCTTGTTTAGGCTCCACAGATTGTTGCAGTAAACAGTGCTGCCCTTTCTAGATGCTTAATAAAATATTCCCGTACAAGATAATGTTATTTTAGCCAGCCAACTTTTTATTTTTTTGTTCCAATCCATCTCTTCTTCTTATGACGATGCATCCAAACAGAGGGAGAGTGCTTGTTCGTGCCCCTCTTTACTTTATTGGGTTATGTTTTGGGAGCAGGTTGGCCAACAAATAGGATTCAGATACAATGTCATTATAATAGATCTTTCAGCCGTGAAGAAAGAGATCGATGGACTTCCAAAATCAATCCATCTCTGAGTATACGGGCAGAAAAGGCTGCAGGTAGGATGCAATCTACTTGAGGACTGGCCGCACAACACATAACGTCTCACGTATGATGAAGTTCAGGACATCTGTCAGTCTTAAAAAAAAAAAAAAAAAAAGCTTTTAAATCATAAAAAAATATTTTATGGCTGCCATTGACTGAACTTTTAACTGTTTGAAAGTTTGGGATCATACTAAAGTTGTAAATCTGATAGAAGTCTGAATCCATCAATCATTATGAGTCAGGCATCCAGCTTCCATTTTTGATTATTAAAATAACATTAATGCAATTTGTCAGTCAAGGGACATTTTTAGGACATATTTTGAGTAAATTTTAAGAAGATTAAGGACAACAAAATGTATTTCTTTCAGTGACAAACACGTCTACTGTATGCCTGCTTTGAATAACTGCAGTTAAACTTGTGTGTATTTCTTACTTACAATGAAATAACTTGATAGGCAATGCAATAAGGCAGTGGTTCTCAAATGGGGGTTCGTGTGCCCCTGGGGGTACTAGAAGGTATGCCAAGGGGTACGTGAGAATTTTTTTAAATATCTAAAAATAGCAACAATTCAAAAATCATATATAAAAAAAATTATTGAATGATACTTCAACAAAGAATTAATGCTCGTTCATAAAGTGTGAAAAGAAATACAACAATGCAATATTCAGTGTTGACAGCTAGATTTTTTTGTGGACATGTTCCATAAATATTGATGTTAAAGATTTATTTTTTTGTAAAGAAATGTTTAGAATGAAGTTGATGAATCCAGATGGATCTCTATTACAATCCCCAAAGAGGACACTTTAAGCTGATGATTAGAAATCTTTATTTATAATTGAATCACTTCTTTATTCTTCAACAAGTTTTTTTTCCAAATAGTTGAAGAAAGACCACTACAAAAGAGCAATATTTTGCACTGTTATACAATTTAATAAATCAGAAACTGATGACATAGTGCTGTATTTTACTTCTTTATCTCTTTTTTTCCACCAAAAATGCTTTGCTGTGATTAGGGGGTACTTGAATTAAAAAGATGTTCACAGGGGGTTCATCACTGAAAAAAGGTTGACAACCACTGCAATAAGGTATAAGTCGATTTTGTACAGTCCATGCTTGTTCCATTTACACTATGTTTAAAATTAGAGATGTCCGATAATGGCTTTTTAGACGATATTCTCCAACTCTTAATTACCGATTCCGATACACTTTGTGGTAAATGGATAAACAGTACCATTGTTTTTTGGGGGGGAGGGGTTACGGAAAAAACTCGGAGCTTAGTTGCTCGAATTTTTGGGTTAAATATTCTTTGGTTTTCACAACATTATGTTGTTAAAGGAAAACCAGTACATGTTCTTTTTTGTGTGGAGTTTACATGTTCCGATATTCCGATATTGTCCCACTCTTAATTACCGATTCCAATTATTATGCCTAATTTTGTTGTGATGCCCCGCTGGATGCATTAAACAATGTAACAAGGTTTTACAAAATAAATCAACTCAAGTTATGGAAAACAATGCCAACATGGCACTGCCATATTTATTATTGAAGTCACAAAGTGCATTATCTTTTAAACATGCCTCAAAAAAGCAGCTTGGAATTTGGGACATACTCTCCCTGAGAGAGCATGAGGAGGTTAAAGTGGGCGGGGTTGAGGTGGGGGGTTTAATATTGTAGCGTCCTGGAAGAGTAAGTGCTGCAAAGGATTCTGGGTATTTGTTCTGTTGTGTTACAGTGCGCATGTTCTCCTGAACTGTGTTTGTCATTCTTGTTTGGTGTGGGTTCACAGTGTGGCACATATTTGTAACAGTGTTATAGTTGTCTATACGGCCACCCTCAGTGTGACCTGTATGGCTGTTGACCAAGTATGCGTGGCATTCACTTATGTGTGTGAGATAAGCCGTAGATATTATGTGATTGGGCCAGTGGCTTTAAGGTTTATTGGCGCTCTGTACTTCTCCCTACATCCGTGTACCCCTCCATACAGCGGCGTTTTAAAAGGCTTACGTTTTGCGTGGCGCGGTTGGGAGAGTGGCCGGGTCAGCAACCCAAGGGTCCCTGGTTCAATCCCCACCTAGTTCCAACCTCGTCACGTCCGTTGTGTCCTGAGCAAGACTTTTCACCCTTGTTCCTGATGGGTGCTGGTTAGCGCCTTGCATGGCAGCTCCCTCCATCAGTGTGTGAATGTGTGTGTGAATGTGGAAGTAGTGTCAAAGCGCTTTGAGTACCTTGAAGGTAGAAAAGTGCTATACAAGTACAACCCATTTACTTTTTGAAACCGATACCGATAATTTACGATATTACATTTTAAAGCATTTATCAGCCGATAATATTGGGAGCCGATATTATGGGACATCTCTATTTAAAATCATTGTGTGTGAAATTGTGACAATAATGAGGCAGTAATGCTTGTAAGAAGTAGGTAAAGAATGGAAGAAGTACATTTTCTTAGTTATTCAAGCGTGCTCGTCTGAATAATTTTCCTCTGAACTTTTTCCTTGCCGTAAATCAGAACTTTTTAGTGATTCTGTATGGAAGTCCATCTCTAATTCTGTTTATCTCCTGGTCCAGTCTGGCTGGAGGGATGCATGCCATATTTAATCCATTTATCAGAGCCAGCCACTGGGCCTTCTTCCATATGACAGCTGGCCTTTAGCAATCTCATTATAAGGAGCACCCGGCTAAAGTATGGAAAATATGGGGGAAGGGGGTTCCGAGACCTGCAAAATGGAGTAAGGTACCAACAGACCGTAGACAAATTCTGAACACATTTTGATGTACACCACTCGACAACACGGCCACGCATTTTTCATTTTGTTACATACCATGAGATGCCTCACAAATCTAACATTTTGAGCTTTATTTAAGGAAGATTGTTTTGTAACTTTTTTGTTATGATTTATTTTCTAAATTGAAAGCTCTTCCTTGTGGTCTACATAACATGTACTGGTAGTTATGTTAGATCCACTGTGGACTGGACTTTCACAATATTATGTTACACCCACTCGACGTCCATTGCATCGGGTCTCCCCAGGAGGGGGGTCGGGAGAGGGAGGGGGGGGATGGTCACCCACATCTGCAGTCCTCTCCAAGGTTTCTCATTGTCATTCACATAGACGTCCCAATGGGTTGTGAGTTTTTCCTTGCCGTTTTGTGGGCTCTGAACCGAGGATGTCGTTGTGGCTTGTGCAGCCCTTTGAGACACTTGTGATTTAGGGCTATGGAAACAAGCATTGATTGACTGATATTTGGTCAAAATATTACATATATTATGTTTTACAGATCATCTTCAAACCGCTTTCTGTCTTATTTACGTGGCTCACCTTCGGCAGCGTCTTCTTCCCGTCATTTTTGTTGTAGCGGTGTAGCGTGCAAGGACGGGAGTGGAAGAAGTGTCAAAAGATGGAGCTAACTGTTTTAATGACATTCAGACTTTACTTCAATCAATAACAGAGCAGCATCTCCTCATCCGTAAAAAAAACGTCCGACCGGATCTCTAATAACTAAAGTTCCTTGGGTGAATAATGTACACAGACTACACCGGTATGTTTTAGCACTTTCATGGCGAGTTTACTGACAGATATAAGTAAGAACTTTACACTACTTTATATTAGAAATGGCAACAGCGGAGGATATATGTCACATAGCATTGTTATCGACTACGGCTTCGGCGTGGACGTGCACAATTTTTCAGGACTTATACAGATCCCAAATATAGATCAGCAGGTAGCAGAAGGTAAAAAAGTTGCTTTTGCATAATATTGCGAAACAAAATGCCAGATAATGTCTTATTTTATACACACACCATAATAATACTCGTATGTTGAAGCACAGTACAATCCATCAAGCGGTGCAGCTTCATAGCTTACCAAAGTCGTACTAAAATGATCGATTTTTGAACATCGTGTGTAATGTTCTATATTTTCAATGGAACATATACAATTTTGGTGTTGTTTACTTCTGACAAATTGCCATCATGGTGCAACCTTCACTTCTCTTATGTGTGACTGCCATCTACTGATCACACTTATCATTACACCATGCACCAAATAAAATGGTTTCGAGGTGGGTAAGCTCAACCAATCTTATAGTCCAGAAAATACGGTAGTTTTGTTTGTTGTTTGCATGGATGGATGGGTGGCCCCAATTTTCGTTCCTAACTATGATGACACTAAAGGGATTATTGTCTATTTTATTCTAATGACCAAGCATAACTATTTAGTTCATTTAATAATCCATCAAGAACTAATTGTGTTATGTCCGGCTTCTGGTGTTCATCTTAGAAAATGTGTTACTCGTACGATGTTATTATTGTGTTTATAAAATCTTGTCTACCATTTCCAGGCTGTCTCTCTAACCTTCCACCAAATGCCAAGAAGATTTCCAATTCGTACGAGGAGCGTCGGAAACAAGCCACTGCCATCGTGATTCTGGGGGTCATCGGGGCCGAGTTTGGGGCTGAGATTGAACCACCAAAGGGTGCAGCACGGACTCGGGCCGGAGGGCAGGTCCCTGAAGGCTTCGGACCAACAAGCGGTGGATCTTCAAACTACTCCCTGGCCAGACACACATGTAAGTAAGACACGTCAAAAATGAGTTGCCACCACACTATTGGTGCCTTTCCACCATCAAATAGAGGTAATGTACGTTACTCTTAACAGCACACAGTCACCTGGGCTGCCAGGTAGGCCAATGAACCAGTAAGCTAGTATCTAACTGCCGTATTTCCTTGAATTGCCGCCGGGGCGCTAATTAATTAAAAACCTCTTCTTACATCCGGCACTTACCAAAGGTATGCGGTAAATTTAGGCCTGCGCCTATAAATTTGAGTGTGATGTAAGGATACCGTCATGAAAAGCACATTTAATTAAAAAAACGTTATTATGGTCTTACCTTTACTTATAAGTGAAGTCCATGCGCAGCTCCTTCTGATCAAAAGCATCAATAACTTGTTTATAGAAGTCTTCCTTATCTTTCTTCAGTTTTAGATAAAGAAGACTTCCATAAAAAAGTAATCGAGCATCAATAACTTGTTTATAGAAGTCTTCCTTATCTTTCTTGAGTTTTAGATAAGGAAGACTTCTATAAAAAAAGTCATCGAGCATCAATAACTTCTTTATAGAAGTCTTCCTTATGTTTCTTCAGTTTTGATAAGAAAGACTTCTATAAACAAGTTATTGATGCTTTTGATCAGAAGGAGCTGCGCATGGACTTCATTTATAAGTAAAAGTAAGACCATAATAAGGTTTTTATTAAATGTGCTTTTCATGATGGTATCCTTACATCACACTCAAAATTATAAGCGCAGGCCTAAATTTACCACATGCCTTTGGTAAACGCCGGAGTGAGAAGAGGTTTTAAAATAATTAGCGCCCCGGTGGCAATTCAAGGAAATACGCTAACCCTATTTTGAATGGTTTCATCAAGGGTGACATTGGGTGGGCCGGCAGTTAAATAGTCCTGCTTTAGGGACTATGCTTTATTTTGGTCTCCAATTTGCAACAGCGGTTTGTTTTCTTAATGCCGTCAGTCATTTCTCTGATAGTCATAGTTTAGTTCAACGATTCCCGACCACAATCCGATGTTGCGCTGCATGGAATCATGCAATTTCACTAAATTGGTCCAAAAATTATTTTTTTATGTATTTATTTCAACTTCCATTTATCTAAGCCATAGCGACAGACTGAAGAGTCCAATGCTCATCCCCTGGCTGGCAGGAAGTACATAAATCACCCAGGTGTCCACCTGTTGCCACTCATAAAACCAGAATAAGTTGTGGCACGCTTGGTGGTGTTTTATGGTACTTTTTCTTGTGTACAATATACACTTTTGGCTCAATGACATTTAGGCAACCCTGGTTTAGTTTATTTTTGAAAATGCTTTACGGTCACAATCTGCCATATATGTTAGAAAATTATTAGGAAGGAGCAACATTTATCTAATACTTACTCTTGCTAATTGGGAACAGGTGGGTGCCATG